>NW_026972443.1:0-65071 GCF_036711695.1 Zophobas morio | reverse complement strand
TTAATGTTCCTATTCATAAAGATATTTATAATTATAATATTTAAAATTTAATTTAAACTCATAAAACAATAAACTTCTAAATAAACATATAAATATAATGTAGTATTTTAGCTCGTGCAAGAATCGATTCTGTTCATCATATTAAGTTTTAAAGCCACTGAAGAGAGTTCAAAAACGTATTTTATTGGTGTTTTGACTAGTAAAAAGTTTGTTTGTAAAAACACAAAAACATTATTACTAGAAAAAAGTCAAATTAGATTTAACTTTGGTTCATTTTATTAAGCTTGTGAGAAGTTAACTTTATTAAACACTGTTTTAATGACATTGAATAAGTAAATAGTGGTGAGAAGTTAAAATGTAACTCATTGCAGTTAACTGTCTTTATTTAGCCTTAAAGTTGAAGTCGTACAGATTTCTCTTACAAAAAGTTTTTTTACTGATATTCCTTAAAATAAATATATGTGTAAAAAAAGATTTCCTTATTTATTTTACAAATACTTTTATAAACCGTGTACTATTTAGTTCAACCATCTATAATCTTGTAGGTTAAACCAAAATTAAAACCTACAACACTAAATATTAAGAAAAGCAGAAGTACTAAATGACCGCTATTGCTTTATGGTTGTGGTTACTTTATATATATCGTTTTCAAGGGACGATAAAATGTGACTTCTATCACAAAGTAAGACAAAGAAAAAAATGTTATACGGAATTAAATAGTTCGCTTCACATCTGCTCCTTCCAAAATTTATAAAGTACAGCCGTCGCATTTTCTTCTCTTCGCCTTGCATTGTTCAACGGTGAAGCTCCTATCTTAAAGGTTCGGAGAGGTCTATGTAGTTCCTATTGCTATTGTCCTACTACGAGTATTAGTAATAATAATAATAAATAGTTAACTAGTTAATCTAGTGATAATTTTTTTCTGTTTGTTGTGAAGCGTACCCGTCAAAAAGTTACTAAAAAAAGGAATTTTTATGGTTATTGCTTATTTGAGCTATGAATTGCAACTATAAATTAAATAAATCTATTTATCAAAGAAAAAGATAGTGTAATATTTACATTTTCGTAGCAAAAGTTTTTATAGGAAAAGACAGGCTGGTCACCAAAAATTTTACAAAAGCCGATTATACGTTGACGTTAGGGCTACTATCAATTCGCCGATAGGTTATTGACTTAGAAGCAATTGAAAATTCTCTAAGGCGTTCTAAATTCAATAAAGATTTTACTCACTAAGCCGGCGATTTTGAAAAAACTTCTTTATTAAGGAGAATTTGGTAAAAATGTAACTATTTAGATAAACGCTTAATCATATACGATCCTGAATTTGTAATTCTAGTTGTTCTAAATTAGACCTAATATCATATAGAAAATTATAAAAACTTAGTTATTACTTTTTTGCTTGTCACGCATTTATATTTAACTAGAGCTCTTAAAGTTTTACATTGCATGGCATTTGACAATGTCAGGTTCTTAATATAATTGTAGGCAAGCTGATCCTTTTAAGAAGCAATTTCTAATATGGGCAGTAGACACACTACATAATTTTTAATCTAGTTATTCGCTTCCTTTTGTTATAAATAATAACTTAGTATTATTATTAAACAAAAAAGTCATACTAGGCAGACATAAATAATAATTTTTTTTTTAAGAGCAAAAGTAGCTTTCACCTCGAGTGCTAGAGAAGACCAAGCTCAATACTTAACGGATATTGCAACACCTCTAAGACCCTTTTTTTACTGGATAGACGCATAGGTTCTTTCTCATAAACCCTACAATATATTTATTCATTTATTGATGGTTCCTGGTGCTCGATCGAATTAAAACTTCGAATACTCGAGCCCCCAACCAGGAGATACCCTACATATAGAGACCTGAAGTTATTAAATAATAATACAAAGCCCCAACCCAGCAACCCTAACATGCAGAGTTTTTTTGCCACTGTATGTTAGCAGAATGTTTCGCATGTTCGTAATGTACCCTAGCATGTTCCTTATTCTAGGGTACAAATCTCTTCTCCGAAGGGCTCGCAAGAGGTGTTTTCCTGGTGAGGGTTGGAGCTTGCCCAGGGTTGGAAATTGTGTGATAGTTGATTCAGTGCGTGTTTGTTTGTAAATCTGGCGAGCAACGCAATAATAAATGATACGTTATCCTTCCCTACCTTTAACAGGCGCTAGAGTTAGACTCTACGCGCGAAGAGTGTGGGTTTTAACAAACAATTTCATTTTCAAATTATATACAAGCACTATGATTCATTCAATTAAAGAAAGAGGTACGTCAGGTTCTTGTGGTTAACTTCGAGGAAGCGTTGCGCAACCCTCCCTTTCAGCAGTAAAGGATGATGGAAAAGGTTTGCAGGGATAAAGAAGAATTAATTTAAAGTTTCGATAGAGGACTGAGTGCTTTAAGGTTCGAGATTAATGTCAAGCGAGGATATTAAAACCTTGCGGGGCGTGATTAAACCAATGACTGCCGGTAGACACTTGAATTTGGTTTTTAAATTTCAGTGAGTTAGTTGACAAACATCACATGGATGTTATAGTGGCATAAATTAATGAATAGCCGAAAACTGTTACAATTCTGGTGATCATAAGATTCTCTGACGATAAAAAGCACCCAAAAGTGAACTTATAAGAATTAAAATATAATATAAGGAAAAAAAAAAACAAAGAACAAACTAATTAACCTTAAACAATAATAATTAACAAAGCTAAGATCTTAGAGCAAGAGTGGAGCTAGAGCACAACTATATCAAAGCTGTGCACAGGCGGAAATAGAACCTAGAAATTGGACACAGAAGCAAAAAATAACTTTATGAGAACACAAGCCACAGAAGCTTTACATAAAAAAAAAAGTAATCAATTCAGCATCCCACGCTCTAAGGTTGGAAGCCTAAAATATCTGTTAAAGCACTAAAAACGCAAATCACAAAATTTTCATGCATTGGCGCAAATGTAACTACTCGGAAGTGAGGTCTAAGAGTTGAATATATAGAAGCCCCTAGAAACCGTATTTTTGGCTTCCCTTTTCTCACTCTCTTGTTGTGTTGGACCTCCGGCTGAATATGATTTGGGACTTTCTGGTGTGTAATAATATACGGGACAGTTTAATAAACTATATATATAGTTTCTTAGTGTTAAATAACATTTATTATACTTATATGTCACTTTTTATACAGTATTATCACTAAGAAAAGTAGTACCACATATTAACATCCAAAGAAAATGATGATAGGAGCGCATGCTAGATTCATAGCAAGAACCCTACTGAAGAGCTGGTGGAAGCGGTAAAGTTGATGACCACCAATCTTGGACGAGCTCGTCCTGAGAACATTGGGGGTTGCTATACATGTGGTCGCAACTACTATGCTCGTTTTTGTTAAAACACGAAAAGAAATAATAAAAGCTTCGAGAAGTATCCTATTTAGTTACTGACTTTAAAACAGGCGCTTGCAAATTAAAAGAAAGGTTGAGTGTCATTTTAGTTAAAGGGAAAAAGCGAATAAACATAGTTAAAGGGCAGAGAAGAGAAATTGATTGGTTCTAGGGCGGGTGGTAGCTTTATTAGCCTCAGCGCATTGCCAAAGTTTAGTTTTGCATTTGTTAGAGCTAAAAAGAAGTTTACAGGTTATTGGAGGCAGTAAGTACTGGACCTCAGATTCGGTTTCAGTTAATTTTCTCTTAAATGGAAAACTATATGGACTCGTAATAAATATTGTATCTTATGAAGTTGCTCTGGGTATGGCTATCTATCTTGCTTGGAGAAGATTTAAAAATTTTTCCTTTCAGGTCGTAAAGTTGCCTAGTAAGGAAGAAAAACACCTGCCAACGGCATGAGGTGATAATAAAGTAGTGAGGCATTACGATAAAGTCCCTCAAGAACGTGATATTGCCGGCTTTCGAGACGTGGAGAGAGAAAAAGATTTGGTCTCACCTGTGGACGTAACAAAAATTTTATCTTTTTAAAAATACAAAACTTGAAATCCAAGAAAATCGACAGTATGGTGAGTAAAATATATAATTTGAGTTGGAATCTTGATGTAAGAAGCATAATATAAATAATATCACTGAGTTATGATGAATAATAATGTGTTGAATTCTTGGATTAATTATGAAAAAAAATATAAGACAAAGGCGTTGGTTATTATGAAAGAGTGCGAGAAGCTCCCTGGAGCAGGTTTTTTTTTTGGAAGATATCAACTTACCGGAAGTGGAATAATATGCAGGTTGTAGTTCGGGAACCTAATATAAAGGGAGCAAGCATTAAAGAGTTAAAAACAAGCCGGAAAGGTATATGCGTATGTGTGATGCTCTTCAGGGTCTCAAAGAGAGATGCCTGGTAGAGAATACCAGAGCGCTGAGTGAGCGTTTTATTAATATAGCGGAGAGTAATAAAAAACAATCCAGCATATTAAATAATGTAAAGGGCATTTACCAGAGAGAATAGATGTACATTCAGGATAGTATTATGCATTTACTATGCCTAATAGCAGGAGAGTACAGTGAAAATTGTCTCCTTTTGGGGTTATGTGTATTTACCCTTCGAATATCAATAGAAGCATGGATGTTTTCACGGCTGGCGTGCAGAACACGTTTACGAAGCTGATTGCTTAGTAACCACAGAATCTAAAGAAGACCACCATTAAGCACTTTGTAAACTCATGAACAGATTTAAAAGATTTAATGTAAGACACGGTTAAAGAAATGCAAGCTCGTCCAAGGTGAAGTGCGATGACTGGGGAGAGAATTTACCAACTTCTGAGTCAATGGGTGAAGTTCAGGCTAAAACCTGTTAATGTTTTAAAACCTTTTAACGCTGGTATTTATAACTTTTTTTTAATTGCTAGTATCTAAACTCTCACACGCTTCTATTTAAACCTTCAATCATTTGGAATTAACTTCACAAAGATATATATATATATAGTACAGATGTACGGGCGGGACTAAGACGAAAGCTGTTTTTTTAGCGAATTTTTCTTATATGCTAACAACTTAGCAATTAAGCAAACTTTAAAAAAAAAGAATTGCCTAAAAATGGCAATTTGCGTTAAAATTATGAACTGAGATCCTTTCTCAGCACAACCATTCAAAAAACATGCTAAAACTCAAATGCGAAGATAAAAATTTACTAATTTTTTGGTTTTTAAACTACTGGAGTAATTACATCTTTTATTGTGCTGTAATCACCGAGCCTCTGGGTAGTAAGGAGATTAATTTAACAAAGTCATAATGTGATTAAATCAGGAAATACGTGTTAAACTTAAAAATTTTGGGTATGAGTTAATTTTTCAGACAGATATAATAAGTGCTATGGGGGTGGGTGGCCTCCTATTTTAAGAATACTGTTGGAAATAATGTTCCGTGTTATTAGTACCCTTTAGATCACTAACTAAGAAATTTTGTTTATTTGCCTATTTGTTTTTAGTGGTTTGAGCTTCAATCGATTAATAAACTCTGCAGACAAAAACGAAAAACTGCAAGGCATATAAGCACGAAATAGGAGAAAAATCCCATCGATTTTTTATTAAGCGTATATGTATATGTATGGACCGCTGAGCAATAAGTACATATTTTTTAGATTAACTGCTCTAATTAATTACCGTCTACAGTCGATCAATCTAAACAGTGCATCATAGTAATATACTAGTGTTTTTTAACCTTCAGGCTTGGTTACCGAGGAATCTTTAAAGCAATTCTGTTGTTATATAATAACTACCATAGAACAGCAATTTCTATCATACAATTTTTATAGTGATTAATCATGTGTCCTGAACCAGGTGCAATACTTATATATTCTTGTGTAGCCCTATAAAAAAATTCATTCATCTCATTTTGCTTCTTCCCTTTGCTTAAGTGTATTTCTCATTTGAGGTCGTTTAATATAGTTATTAAATTATTTAATAAAATTAAAGGGGCCCATATGATCATATTTATTTTATTTATCTAAATTAATACCTTTTTTTAATTTTAAAATTTTTATTTTAGCTTATCGGATTCATGTTAATTTTTCAATAGTCGAGGCAGAAGGAGAGTTTTTAACTTATCTCTTTCATTTCTTTCGATTTTGAAAAAAAAAATTCCACTAATTTTTTAAAAAGACTAAGGTAAAAGTAAAGATCAAAAGAAAAACAGGAAGCAAGCTAATGGGAATATAAAGTCTAAAATCTTGTAAAGTGGTTTTTTAGCTCCTTTCCTTTATAGCAAATAACTTTTCAGGAGGAAGAAAAAGGTGTTACGAAATTGAGTCAGGCCTACTATTTAAAAAGTGATGTTTAAAAAAAGGGATACAACGGAGGTGGCCATCCCTAATAACTTCCAGGTTTAAAAGCTAGCTTTCTTGCCTTAGCTTTCGAACTAAGTTGTGATTGGGTCTACCTGCATAAAGTCCCTGTTTCAAGTGATCCGGCAATTATCTTTAGTCAGAAATTGAAGGCGCACAATATTTTTACCTTCTCCATAACGCTAAAATCTATTTGCCACGTAATTACTCATGTATTCTTTCGAGTGGGACTCATTACTTAATGAGTATAAAAGAAAGTCAACTTAAAACTTTTTTTTTGGGAAACTGGAGCTTTTATACTATACAACTAGAAAATATTGCAGTGTTGAAGAATGTGTAAATCAAATAAGGTTTATTGGTAGCCAGTACAGTGATCTGTCAGGGAAAAGATTTCGGAGATGGACCTGTTGATCGCTTTTTGAGGGGTTTTCAGAAGAGTATAGAGAAGTTATTATTGATGTACAATAGAGTCCTCAAGTTTCCCTTCCTCTCTAGCAGTCGTTGCATCCATTTTAGAAAAGGAGCTTCTGGAGATGTTTAAGGAAGATATGGTGATGAAGGACAGCCCTGTCCTGTGGCAACACCCAAGCTTAATTAGAAGGGAACAAGATTTTGAACTTCTAACATTTTTCTGAAGGCTTCTGGTCTAAATGTTACATTGTTTACTAAGTTCTCACGCCTACATAAATGTCGAATGCTACGTACTCGTTTGAACTTTATTAATAGCTGTGATTGTAAATATAAATTTACTAACGCTTATTTTTATAAGCAGTTTACTAATTGCATAATCTTTTAGAAACAAGCCTTATCGTGATATAGGAATTACGTTTTTTAGTGGACAATAGTCTTCATTTATTTACTGACTTGAGTATATTTACCTCTATAACGTCGGCTTCAACAACGAATATAACAGCCGACAAAGACATCGTATATGCGATCTAGAAAGGCGTTATACTTCCACTAAAATTACAAGCCTATTTTTTGCAGAGACGTTAAATCTAATCTTTTTCCAGTTAATAAGCTTTTAGAAAAGGGGTATACTGTTCAGCTTGAGAGTAATAAACTGGATAAATTAGTGGAAATGATATGAACATACCTTTTCTTTTTTTTCTTAATAAAAAAAAAAAAAAGAGTTTTGGAAATTACAGATTTTTATTGGTTATGCAGTGTCTACAAAAAGCTTGGATATTTGGCATCGTAGGATAGGTCATATTTCTGAGAAAGTCATGTTACCATTGCCAAAAATAAATCAGTTGCTATTCCATAAAAATCAAATCTAGTTGTTCTACCTGTGAGAATTGTCAACTGAGCATGTGTAAGAGAACAGAATTTTTATAGGTTAAGTGTGAGGCTACTAGTGTGTTTAAAACTGTACAAGCTGATATCCTCGGGTCCATCAAACCCGCAGCGCTAATGGGGTTATACGTACCCTATACGTTTATATTTATACAGCGGCCCGTGTAATTATAAACTTTATAGGCGCTAGTAAAACGGTAAGGTGTGGTCCCATAAACCTACACACTGACAGCCAAGAAATTTTTCGTCTTAATTTTTCATGATAAAAAATTGATAAGTAGGGTAGTCACAGTAAGTTACACACACCCCCATATACTCCGGAAAGAGATGGGGTAGGTTAAAGAAATAATTTGACGTTCTCTAACATAGTAGGAGTCATGCCGCTCGACTCTAGTTTACACAAACTGTTATCTGTGAAGCTTTTCAACACTGCTTTTATTCTTAATAATCTTACATCACCTTCATCGCCTTAGTCAATCGCACATTGACTATTGACCAAGAGGTTGCGATATTTTCTTGAGTAGCCTTCCCGATGCCTCTAAAGAAGTTTATACCTTTAGAATAGACAGACAATAAAACTTTTCATGTACTCGGAAGATAAGCGCTGTTCCTAGTTGTAGATAGATATAAATTGAGTACCTTTTCATTAATTCTGCAGATGGTATAAAACTTTCTTAAGAAGTAAATTTAAAAAGGAAATGAAATTTACTTGATTTTTATCTAGCGTTTAGTTTAGCGCAGTCCATTGTTGAGATAGATGGTAACAAAGGCTATTGTATATACAACATTGTTGTATTCCATATAAGTAAGTGTATCATCCACACAACTTTTGTAAAACATTTTATGGACTAAATTTTACTTATTTATTAATTCCATAGTATGCATAGTAAGTATTCAAAGCTGGTGGTGTAATGTATTCCATAGGAACTCTGTAACTGCCGATAGAGTTTGTCTCAAAAAATCAAGACTTTTTCACATTAACATGCATATAAAAATTAGAATGTTCATTTTTTACTTTTTACAAAGTGTTTTACCCTTTTTATATAAGAATACGTATATATAGATTGGAAATTCAAAAAACAGATGGTTTCTCGCCTTCTACTGAAATTTCCTCTAATAAAGGTTTTAGAACTGATTTTTTAAAAAAGGGAAGACACTTTCGAAGCATGCAGTTAGCTGAAAGTGTAGCCATTTTGCGCTTCCTGTCATAAGGTTATTGCAGTATGCTACTAGAGGTGTCTGTACGCTGGCAAGTTTTATAACACCCTCCATGAATTTCAGGATTGCATAATAGCTATAAGTTTTTTTATTATGATAATGAACCGCTATCTTTGCGTGCGTAATATTATAAGGGTCCTTATGAGCTTTAACTTTAAATATTAAGTGCATATCGAAATATGAAACTTGGCTTTTACCAAGCTTAAGTAAAAGCTCTTTAAAATCGATGTCCGGGCCCAATCTTAGTAATAAAAAATTTTAGGTAACTGCTTACTTTAGTTAAAATTGGAGAGATTAAAAGGAGCATTAGAACTGTAATAAGTACTCTTAATCTTTTTTATTACGTAAACGTCAACCAACCACTCAATATTACTTAACAAAGTTCTATTAAATTTTTAATTATGGAGGTGGGACCATTTATATGCACTCTTTCTTTTCAGTAAGAACAATCTCCCGCTGCGCAATAAACGATGATTGGATATGCTGTGAATTTAGATAATAATAAAATGGGCATTCTGCTGCTGGCATCTACGATCCTATGGCAATAAGCGTTCGCACTCTAAGTGCGACAAAATAAAGTTACTGCGCAGGAAGACTAAGGCGCAGTGGTTTGTGCGAAGTGAAGCTCACCTTCGGAACCTCCAGCTAGACCCATCAACCGCCGTCTTCCAGCACAATACCCTTGCCCTTTATGATCAGCTAGACTGGCATTCTAATCTTTTGCTGGCAAGCGAGATCACTTATGCGAACCATGGAACGGGAACGTTATTGCCATTCACGTGACGTGCATAAATCTCTTGTTGGTATTTTCGTAGGTATTTACTTGGGCTTTACTTGGAAACAGGTTTAATGGCTTACTCTTAGCCAATTAAAATGTCTCGTTAAGCTTTCAAGTGCGCAGAAATTTTGTTAATGAATTACATGCATTTAGTTCATGTACGCTTGTAAACACTTCACTCGTCCTAGTTTCTTAGATGCGAGTGTAAAGGAAATTCAATAAACCTATTTTATTTTCTCTTGTCACTCTAGGTATAGGCGCTACAGTTTAACTTTGACTACGCACAGGAGAAACTAGAATTAACACAAATGAAAAATATGAAACTGTCACAGGTCCGAAATTAGAAAGTAGTTTGCTTACGATTACTCCTGTTTAAGATTTCAAGTATTTAAAATTAGTTACTGACACCCAAATTATAAAGCTTTTCTTTGTACAAATAACAATTTTCGTGCTGCCTTTCATGTCTTATATACGGCTAACTTACCTCCGAGTATATTGCAATGTCTAGCTTTTCAACTCTTCTGACCCTTTGTATTAAAAGTTTTGAACCCAGTGATTATTAATAGATCTGTTTGACTGAGCTTTATTCTTTTGTTAAAGGCTGTCTGTTTAAGCCACTTGTTTTCGGTAGTGATACTGGCTTTCGAGTTACCGAAGCAACCCAATTAGTACATTGCAAGGGTTTTTGCTGTTGATGGTATTAAGCTTTAAAAGGACTTTTTATTAGTCATATAATATACAGAAGGCATGGAGTTTAGTAGTCGATAGTCTTTTAGTAATTTTATAAATTCCCCTAAGCAAAGTAATTTTTTCATTGTCTTCGATGTTAAAACCGTTAAAAGGATTTACTTATAATTTCTTTAAATCAAAATTAGTTGCTTTTATGGTCTTTCTTGCTTTTTCAAGATCATTTGTCCAAGTTCGAAAATTTTTTTAGTTAAAAGATGACAATACATTTAAAGCGGTGAAATTTGCTAGAGAGCACAAAAGGCATTATAATAGCTTGATTCAGTACTTTCTTTCTTAATTTCGTTGACAATAGTTTGCTAGGTATGAAGCTTTTTTTTTTGTTTACAGAAAGGGATTTATCTTTAGAGTCTCCGCCATAAACAAGGTAAAACCGATGGGTATTTTAACTAGTAATTCTAGATCTACGCCTGCCTTAATGTACGCATTGGAAAAGTCAAATTGTTAAGATATTATCGCTCGACTTCAATTTTAATTCAAAAAGCTTCCCAGGAATTCAGTTTACTTAGCAGCAGGTAATTAAAAGTTTGACTAAGCTTTGACCATAATTCCTAATAACTTAACTACTATAACATTTGTGTATTTGCCACCTAATTTCGTGTAAATTTGAGCGTAAACTTTTTGCATACTTCCGATAAAATTTTTAACGTTTATTTATTAGTACGTCTCATGCTAAAAATTGAAGTAGAACATATACAAGTATAGAATATCCGAAGAACCAAAGGCGGCATTGGCATTACGTTGAAAGACGACGTCAACAGGTGAAGAGCTTCATTTCGCACAAACCACGGCGCGTTTGTCACCCACGCAGCAATTTGTTCTGTCGCACTTGAAATGTCGACGCTATTGCAGTGGAGTCGTAGGTCCACACAGCAGACCCGTATGTCATATCCAATTGCCGTCTGTTTTGCAGAGAAAACTTATTCTTACCGCATAGTAAAGGGTAAAGCGCCTTAGTTGCTGCTTTAATTTTGCCACCATATAGTCCACGTGCGGCTGCCAGGTAAATTCGTTGTCAATGACGACCCCCAAGTATTTCGTTTGAGAACGCCACGGAATCTTCACCCCTCAAAGGCTAAGGGCGTTAACAAAGGGGCGCGTTTCTTTGTAATTAAAAACGCTTTTCTCTTCATCCCATTTGTAGAAATGCCCCAATTATGACACCAGTCAGCAAGGGCGTCAAGATAGTCCTGTAAATGCTTGCATAGCAAGGCGGAAGACTTCGACGTTGTGTAAACGGTCGTTTCATCGGCGTAGATGGTGATTTGTGTGTTTGGTTCGGACGGCAATGGCACGTCGCTCATGTAAATTGCAAATAAAAGGGGCGAGAGAAGTGGTCCCTGGGGTGGGCCTGCTGTTAGAGATCTCAACGGTGACTGTGCACCCCCCACTCGCAGGCTGAAAGACGCGACTATTTAAATATGACATCAGCACTTTATAAAAGCACGAGGAACGGATAACGAACGCAGTTTGTGCAGAAGACCTTCATGCCAAACTTGTTTACCGTCGGGGATGAAAGCGCCTATCGTCTTCTTAATGTTAAAAGCGAGAGTGGTTCATTCGGTTAAAGCGGAAGAGCTGCTGGGTCGTTGAGTGCCCTTGCCGATCCAAACTAAAACTACTGCAAGCCGTCCTGAGCGTCAAGGACCTCTTTAAGACGGCGCAGTAAAACTGCCTCATCCACTTTGCTGACCATAGGAGGCTGATGGGTCGGTACTTGCTAGTTACTAAGTGTCCTTGGCAGCATCAGAACGGGCGCCGTCTTCCATGGAATAGGAAAGGCGCTAAGTACCATCGCAGGTTTAACTAAGGTACAGATAATGCACCCCTGTTAACGGCGTTTTCGTTAGGTAGCTCTTCGACAATCGCTTGAACCTCTCCAACATTAACTAGTTTGAAGTGGTACGTAGGCATCTGGAAGCTCAGCAAAGGGAGCGCCTCAGTAACAGTTAAGTGAGAAGCTGGCACGTTTTGGGTAGCGAGGAGATTAGCAAAAAACGTTGCTTTGCCTCCATAACTCTCGGTCGCTTATTTCCTTCACGAAGGGGTGGTAGCGGTGAAAGTCCCCTTTTTTGATCCTTTTTAAAAATTATTATGAGGAGCAGCAGCTGCTGCCTGATTCTAATATATGGTGCAGCTTGGTCTCTTATTCATTGTTAAAATGGGTCAATAGCTTCTTTCTTATACATCTGTGCAGTCGATCAAGGGCAATTTTGTCTTTAACGCTCTGGGATCACATGGCCACTCTGATAAGACCTTGACGTGGGCAGGTAAGTACCTTTAGTTCGTCAGACAGGTAGTTGGGGCAGTACATACTTCAAGCATTGTCGTGGCAGTGTGGGCCATATTCAGTGCGCTTTTAAAGAAGGCAACAGCATCATCCAGCAGGGCGGGTATGGACAATACAGCTGGACAAGGAGGGAGAGCGGTTTCTAAAAACTCAGAATATTTGTCCCAATTGGTAAAAAGCGCATAATAGCCCTTGCTGTGCCCTTCTTCTGACCTAAGCCGAGAATAACTAAAAGGTGATCGGAGGACAGCTCGTTTAGGTTCAGTTGCCGTTAAGAAAGGTATATCTTTTAGTATGACGATACCCAGTACATCCATTGTGCCTGTATTCGCCAAGTGATTGGGGTCTAGTGTACACATCCCATGCTCATCAGCATAGGGCTCAAGGTTGTGGTCATTCGAGTATCGACTGTTTCCAGGGGGGTTCTTTCAATTGAAATCCCCGCACAAAACAGCAAAGTCACTCCCAACACTGGCGTCTAGTAGATTAAAATATTTCTTTCGTAGGTCGGCTTCCAGCCAAAAAAGGCTTATAAAGTCCAAGTATATAATATATGTGTTATTACTAAAAAAAAATGCAAACCTGTTAAAAGTAAACTTTTTAAAGCTTTAGGTAATATCTATGTTTATAATGTAAGAAGATTTAGTAAAGTCTATCAAAAAAAACGAGAAGTACACCCACCAACCTTAAACTTAACATATATACATGTATTTATATCGCCCTTTACGACAGGCTACCCAGCCACACCACTCGCCTGCTGGCGAGCGAACTTATTTACCAGCCATGGTACGGGCACGGTATCGCCGCCCACTTGACGCGCATAAGCGCTAGTTTTCACTTTATCGTTTGAATCCATTTTGTATTATGTTTGCGATCACCCCTGACTGAGAACTGAAGTATTTGAAGTATTTTGACTCAACCGAGCACCAGAAGATGTCATTAAAATAAATAAATAAATATGTTACAGGTTAAAACACTTAAAACCATCATACCGCGATCGAGAGTTGGCGTCTTAGCTCAGCGATTAAGATCATTGACACGCACGCATACTCAGGGTAGTGTGTTCGATTGGGTTCGCTTCCCACCGCCGCGGACTCTTTTTTTTGGTCTTGGATGGTAACGTATTTAACCTCGCCCTCATGAATTCTGATACTTTATAAGCACGCGCTCTGCTTGGGCTAAAGGTAAGGCACCCATGATCGGCTAAAGACCCCGGGCATGAGGGTTATGACATGGAGGTATAACAGGTTAACCACCTAAAACTCTCATACCATTATCGAAAGTTGTCGTCGTGGCTCGGCGATTAGGAGCATTGACGCGCAAACTCAAGTCGTGGGTTCTATTCTCACCGACCCAACTCGCTTTTTTGGTCATTGATGGTCGCGTTTTTAATCTCGCCCCCCCCTCATGAATTCTATTAATATCCATCCTCCTTCCCAATCAAGAAAAGACATGCATTGTGTTTAATTTTTATACAATTTGAATGCTTTTTCTAGCTTAAGGGCTCTGTTTTATTCTTTTTTTTGGTATTATTTATAATGACTGTAATAATATTCTTTTTGCAACACCCCAATAAAACGTTACTTCATGTGTTACAAGATCGCGCCGTCGATAAACCCTTAACTTTATATTATTATTTTTATAAACACATACATACCCTCATGTAGATCAATCAAAAAAAAAGTTTATAAAATAGCTGTTTTCACTGTTAAAAGTATTTGTCCCCTTTAATACATTAAAAAAAATATAATAATCCTATGTTAATTTATTGTGCTATGTTAGTGCACGAGATAAACTCTTTTCTACTCACATATATACGTGTTAATAGTAATGAGCGCTCCAAAAGGCCACTACCCCGCTAAAGAAAAGCCTGTCTACGACCAAGCTAAGACTGTTTTTTTTTGTTTTCAATTACTATTATTAGTTCCTAATCCTCCAAAGTGCATTTTACAGATATACTCTATCGCTTACAACAAAGAAGTGATGCAGGAAAGGAAACAAAAAAGATTTTTTGTTAAAACCCCATTAGCTTTACTCAGGGCAGATATAATTTACAAACTTTTCTATATATATTTGGCACTGCGCACTTTTTTAATAAACGTTATGGGTAGCTAATGAGCTAAAAGCAGTTTTTTTCCCTTATTAAAAAACCCTAATTATTTTAGATAATTTTTGATAGGCTCATAAACAGTTACTATGTAATCAGCGCCCCTTACCAAAAACCGAAGAAAAAAAACGAGTGCTACCCTCTTTACTTTATTTTTATTCATTATTGATATAATATAATCTATTTGATTGAAAATCTTTACAGGTTGATTCTTAAAGTATTTTTTTTATTTATTTAATTATTTATAGCATTGACTTAATACAGGCGTGATTTATAACTAATTGCTGCATAACCTACTTTTCCTTTTTTAATAGGGGAGCTTCCCTAACTGTTCCTGTCTTAGCTTGGAACTTTACCATTATTTCAGGGTTAATAAAAAGTTATCATAAGACCGATTGGGTGTACAACAAATCTTTAAATTACTATTATCAAAAATTATACGAAATTGTATATACCCATAAGAAAAGTCAGTTAAGTAAATGTTAAAACTTTATTAACATTTAAAATTGGTCGTAAATTTTATCCAGTCGCATTTAAGCTTAAGTGGTCAATAGGAAAGCAGCGATAGTCTTCCAAATTTTTGGTATCGTTCTCTTTCACGTGATATTGGCTTTTTATATGAGGATAAATGTTTTCTTTATTTTTCCTGGTTTCCATAACATACTCTCTACACTTTTTGTCGACAGTATACCTTTGTATACTATAACTTAGTAGTGCTACGATACATGAAAATATAAAGGTGATATAAGACCACCCAATTTTACATGCTCCCCCATTACCAAACCCCGTATTATTTCCGCACATTTTATTCTCTCCCAATGTTGGTTCCGACCACCACGTCGAATAATATATGGGCGTTTCACGTAAGGAAAAAGGAAATAAGCATGCTCCAACAATTATGGAAACCAAACCTATGGTGCTATGGAATACAGATACATCATAAGAATTACCCTTACTATCAGTGAATGAGTAAAGCAGTACCAATAAACTCATTAATAAAAATATAAACCCAGCTAAAATAAAACACACACTAAAAGCCCATATATTATTTGGTACGTTGTTAAGGAAACCGGTCCACCATAAAATTTTCTGGTTATCGAACTTCGTCTTCGTATGCCATTCCAGGGAAACATAAAGTATTCCAAATGCTATTTTTAGTACGCCATCTAAAACTATTTTGTTAAACTGGCAAATAAACTTTGTATTTGATGTTAAGACTGTTTTGGGAAGTTTGAATTCACTTTTAAAGCTCTTAATGAAATTTTGGGGGGAGGATACAGGGTGTTCCACTGTATGGGCGTTACGTTTTGTATCTTCAACTATTAGATGGACGTTTTCAATTAGTGTAATGAAGTTATTAGTAGAATTAACAATAAAATCGCCAAGTTCCAAGTTTGTAACCTTTTTACTAAAGTTCGTTACTTCATGCACTATCTTTGTAGAATTATAATAATAATCTACGACAAATAATTTAGTTCCGGCTATTCCAAAATAGTGGTCCAGGTTAAGCTTTTCTTTTTTTAAAAAAATAAGGGTTGTTTCTATGTTAGTTTCTTCCTTCTCAATAGTATATATATTTTTTAAAGGTATCAAATTAACTTTTTCGGGATAAAATGTATGATTTTTAGTAACCTTGCCGTCAGTCACAACGGTACTGGTAGAATTCAGAGTTATACCAGTCTGATTCTTACTGACGAACACTTCAACTTCATGAGTAAGCCACGATGTAGTGTAAATACTGACAGTTATTAAAATTACCGTTACAAAAAATAAAGCTAAATTTAAAATTTTTATGGTGTTCTCTTTTAATGTTTTCATTGTTGAGAACATCATGTGTTCTGTATGAAATATATAATAGTAAAACGAGCATGCTTGCTGTATCATACTAAAACTCGTAATCCCTGCAGTTAGGAAAATTACTAATTTTTTACTTTTTCTATAGACAAGTAGGCCACATAAACCATGATTAACCATAATCGCCATGCTCAGAATAACAAAAGATTTAAGTTTCACACTAGTCATAACACTATAAATAGATTTTCTTCCTCTAGGTCGGTTTCCCCACGATAAATCCCAAGTTCGTGCAAGAGAATAACTCGAAAACCAAGGGACAAATGTTGGTAGAAAGAAAAAAAAGGGAATAAAGTTAAATAACATCAGCATAAATACTTCTAAATCATGTAGAAGTGCTAGTAATAAGGGAAAAATCAGTGAAGATAAAAAAATTCCTATGGCAATAAGACTAATCTCTGTGAGCGCAGTTAAATTAACAAGTAATACATAAAAAAATAATAATGTGTTTAAAAAAAGCACACTATTATAAAGCCAACTAACATACTTCACAAAAAAATGTGTTATACAAAAACAGTTATATAAAAACGCATATAAAGCCAAAAAACTTTTTGCAATAAGCTCCGCTTCTTGACTGTCTATGGAATCCAAAATTCCAAAATATAGTAATGTTGCGAAAATCCCTGGTGATACGCTTGTAATGCAATATAATAACCATTGCACTAAAATTTGAATATAAATGACTATTCTAAATTTTTTTGAATGCTTTGAAGCTTTATAAAGAAGCTTTGGTTCCATAAATAATAAGTAAAAATAGCAGTAAAAGGTTCCGTTTGTCCATCTCCTTCTTTGAGCAATAAATAATTTGGATTCCGTTTCCGCTTGGAAATAAAATACTGCAGAGGGTACCCATTGGGTATATTTTCCGGTCATCAACGATGCTGCAAAAGACAAAATTCTATCTTCCGCGAGCATTACATTGCCACTGACCAAACCGTTTTTATCTTTCTCTTTTTTAACAAAATTTATGTAATAATTCAAGCATTCGCCATGTATATCACTGCATCTGAACATTGCGCAGGGACCTGGAAGGACAGGTAGCATTCCACAAAGAGAGAAAGCACCTTGAAATGCTGATATTGATGCCTCGTAGTCATAGGCCTGGGCTGCACGATACCACATAGCTTGTAACCCTTCTGCTTTGAATCCTTGCATTTCTAAGCTCATGACCCTTTGGCGGCCAGTTACGGCAGCCACCTGTTCGTTTTCTTCTAGGTAGTTTAGCAGTCGGTACAAGCAAAGCTTACCAAAGAGTGTTCCACAATCGGTTGTAAATGCATATCGTGCATTACAGTGGGGTAAAAATGCTTTAAAAAACCACTCGTGCGAGTTTAATTTTTTCCTGTTTTGCTTCTTTATAATCACTGCTAACTTTAATGTTTTGCCAGGTGAAATATTTACAGAACCCATATAACCTGTCTTTGTGATTTTGGAAACTATTTTTGTACAGTCATCTTTATCATACGGACCAAAATTTTCGTCAAATTCGTCACCAAATATTTCTGAAATGTATTCTATCATAGAATTAGAAGCTTCGTAATAACCATCCATAACGGCAAGATAATAAAATTCTAAGGAATTATTTTTCTCATTTTTAGCATTTCTATACATGTAGGCGGACTCTTTCTCCTGGGCATAAAGGGAAGCAAGTGTGCGCTTTAACTCAAGCTTCTCTTCATTGTAAAATGTAATCACTACTGCAACTTTTGTCGCTCCAACTATATCTTCAATAGGTAAAAAATACTGTGTTCCCTCGTCTGGGTTTAGATGATTATGATTAAAAGTTTTTATGTAAGTTTTAAATTCCTGCTCATGGTTCTCGGGTTGCAGGATTCTTTGAGACAAGATTCTTTCTTTTCTTATATGGTTTAAAGATTTTCTAACTTTCCTTCGTGTCAAGAGATCAACCTTAAAAGAATCTTGTGAAAGTTTTGATTTAGTACTTTCGTTGAAAGAGGAATTAATGCTGATTAACTCATCTTCCCTTATTATTTTTACTTCTTTAATATATACTATGTTGGGTTCAAAAACTTCCGTTTCTTCGCTATTTTTAAAAACTAATGAGGTTTCACTTGAGTTACTTTTATAGGATCCCTTTATAATCGTAAATAGAGGATATAAAAGTGAAATTATAACCATATAATGCTTTATAATATGTTAAAGTTATACTCATATAATATATTGTTAACCTCCAAGTTCCTTTCGATCATCCCTTCCTTGCTCTTTGTGAACTAAAAGAACGTTTTAAATATATTTTCGCGATTTTTTTCAAAGTTTAAATTATGAAGTTTAAAGAATAGGTGTTATAAATAAGTTACATAATATATTTTTATGACTATTTATTCTTAATTTAAAAAAAAACTATTAAAAATTGTATTATTTGCACAAAAGCTTTTTAAGAATATAAATTATAAAGATGTAATCTTACAGCACTACCATATTTGTAAAAAAAATTTCTAAACCATTAAGAAATTCATATTATTTAAGATGTTTAAAAACGTATTACTAATATACTAGTTTTTTAACATTGTTTTAAATTTCATTATTAATGATATTGTACTATTTATAATTTTCTAAATGATTTATTTTAAGTTGTAGTACTACAAACGGCTTGAGATCTATATAATAGTATTCCTGTGATAGGCTATTAAATTTATCACTAACGTCAAAGATAAAAAATTTCTTATGTTTTCTTAGGTTTATAAACCCTTTTTTCATAACAAACAATATAGGTTTCTTAGGACCTCTAACTCTTTTTGAAATTTTGTTGAATATTTTCTTCATAGGGCGTATATTAACTTTGCTAGTTATCTAAATAGTATAAAAGTAACTACTGACTGACAAGCAAAATTATATTTAGTATACTTTCTCTGGACAGAGTTTCAAAAAAAAATTATATTAAAAAGAAGTAGAAATTGTCGGACGAGATAGAAAATAAACAGATCTTTTAGTAGTAAAGTAAAAAAAATCAAGAAACCAAGTCATAATTATTGTTTTAGTTAACACGTGTTTAAAGTTTGTAATAGAAATGGGGGCTAGGTATTGAGTAAATTCAGCTTTAAATCGTTGTTGGACAAAATAAAAATTTTTTTGTCAAAGATGTATAAAATACTGGCCACAAAAAGAGATGTGTAATGTTATTCAAGAGATTCTGTTAAAAGCCAGAATACAATGTTTTCGAACCAAACTTAGTTAAAGTGATTAATAATAGCAACTTACTAGAAGAGTACAATCCTAAAAGAAACGATTACGTCAAAGTTATTACTTACGAAAATTTTCCAGTATATAAAGTATGGACTTAAGTTTTTAAATATGCAAAGAGGTGCATCCTTTGCATATTAAAATTAATTAATGTATCGCATGCCTTTGTCGTATCTACTGTTAAATGCATTGCTAGGTATTGACCCTCCCGTTATTCATGAATCCTAATAATACAATCAGAATTAGGATCTTTAGATCCTATTAAACTTTTGGTTTACTAGCTATAATTATTATAAACAAAATAATTACAATTAATCAAGTATTACATGAATAACTGGTTAAACGAAACTGCTTTTTACACATATGAGATGTAAACTGCAAAAATTGTTACGCTTTGACGTATGTAAGTTCTTCCGAAAAAACGTAAGCAACGTGGTTGGAATTTTTTGTAACGCAAAGGAGTTTTGTAACCTAGAGTAAGAAGTAGTTGACCTTTAAAACGTAGTATTCATTATTTTTTTTAATAAAGTGTTGTAGCATCCCTTTTTGAGGCATACATTAAGTTATACAATTGAAGAAAAATCGTTCTAATCAGTTATATATAATATCATCTGTGATTGTTATTGCATGCCTTAGACACAACTTACGAGTTCTTAGTAGCAGAAAAATTTCAAGTAGGTCGGATATATGTATATATATAGCCTCGTTTTATTCTTTATTTAGTAACTGGCTTCTATAATGCCTTTTTACAAGTCATAAAATAACTTTTTTCGAGTGTAAATCGCACAGTACTAAAACTAAGGATAGCCAAAAGGTTCGTTATAATAATTAGGATGAAAGAACTTCCAATGTAGCACTCTCCGGTTTTCCATATGCCAGTAGTTTCCCCACACATTGGATAACTTTCTGTATTTAAGTTCATCCACCAGCCTAGATGAAACGTTTTTAATTTTATCCACGAGAAGGGAAACAATAATGTCCCTAAAAAGAGTAAAACCATACCTATCCAACTATATAACGCTGTAATATTGTACACACGACTTTTATTTTTACAAATGAATGAGTAAAATAATGAAAATGAACTTATTGTAAAAACCATGGTCCCTATTAGAAAACAAAGTAAACTTAACGCCCAAATTTTGTTAGGTACGTGGTAAAATATACTTGGCCCCCAAATTACAGTTCTATTTTCATAAGGTTTAGTTGTTAACCACTCAAACGATAGGTAGAGAATGCCATAAGCCATCTTTAGGTCTCCAACGTATACGTAACCAGATACATTCGTAATGTATTTGGTAATGTTTTGTGTTATCAGTATGGATTTGTTAGTAACGTCAATATTTTGTTGCATTTCTTCTATTAAAGATTTACTTGCCTCTTCTTTAAATGAAAACATTCCATCATTAAAGGTTCCTACTATTATATTAAAAGTTGTGCTACTTTTATTCATCAAGTTAACTGAGTTAATATTATGATATAAAAAATTATTTCTAAAAACTGTATAATTTGTTATTTTTTGATTCCATTGTGTGAAATTTAAATAGCTTTCAAGGATAGGGAGTGGTTCTGCTGTTGGTCCTAAAAAACAATCCGCATTAATGTCATTTTTGTTTATGGCAGTTATTATGCTCGTTTGAAAGGTTTCAATTTTAGAGAGGTTGGTTGAATGTATAGTATTTAAAGTACTGACTTCCTTACTAATATAATCCTCTACTTGCTCCACCATACCATTTTTAGCTGATATGAGTGTAGAATTTACGGGTAACTCATTCTCCGTCAACGGGAGGTATATTCTTAGCCTATTTGTCAGCCAAGGTGAGGTTAACAGCCCATAGTACATGGAGAAAATTGTAAGGACGAAAAATAACGAGCAGACCAACTTTAACAGAGGCTTCTTAATTGTCTCTATAGAACTAGTCATTATTTGATCAGTATTAAGTAAAAAAAATTTAAGCGAAATGACTTGTTGGACAAAGCGTACGCATAAAAAAAAACAAAAAGTAAATACTAGCGGTTCCATTTCTTCAAAGTATATAATTACAAAGAAAAGTGCGTAATTCATTACCAAAATTAGGCAACATTTTATAAAGTTGGAAAATCGAAAACTAGGTTTTTGTTTATAAGCATTATTTGTCCATTTTATTATGAATGTTAATACATTTAACCATAAAAATGTTGTCAGAATGTAGAATAACTGTGAAAAAAGGTTAAAAACCAACGATACAAAAGATTCAAAGCTATTTAGAAGTGCTAAAAAAATGGTAACCAGTACAGAGAAGCCCACAGCGAATACTAAAATACCTGAGCTTACAATAGCTATATTTAAAGTTATCAAAAAACCAGTGACCATAGTGTTACAGATAATAGCAATAACAAAGAACCTAAAATAATTTGCAGGAAGAAAGTGTCCAAGATAACATGCTGCGTAGAGAACAACGTAGATGCTTACAATATAATTTGAGTAACTCTGGCCCAAAAAGTAGAGAGAAGCCATGTAGAGCCCTGGAATTAAAAGTTTAATGAATGCCAATACAACTTCTAGCAAAAGTAACATATAAAAACAAAGTTTAATCAATAAGTTCTTTGAACTTCCAAATATTGTCTGTGTTTCCCTCCTTAGGAGGTTTACACAACAGTTTATTGTATTGTTAGCAACCAAGGCCTTTTCCACAAAAAAACTAATGGTAGTCTTTTCCGCTTCGACAAAATAAATGGACGAAGGAACCCACTTAGTAAATTTTCCCATTTTCAAGGCAAGTACTACCGAAAGAGCCCAGAGATCGCTTAAAATAATGTTACTTCTTAAAGTGTTCATCCGAGTTTTATCATTATTAACAAATCGATTGTATAAGCGCAAACATTCATCCGTGACATCTTCTAATCTGTACAGTACACAAGAGCTTACTAAATAAGGAAATATACCGATCTCTGAGAAGCATGCAAGAGTTGTCATTGCATAATCTTCATTACCAAAAATCTGAATGGAGCGGTACCACATCTCTTTAAGGTTTTTGGAGGATATACGCTGCATATAAGGACTCATTGTTCGTTGAAGTCCAAAAACACATGCTATATGCTTTTTTCTCTGAAGATAATCTATAAGATTATAGAGACATACATCGGTGTAAGCTACTTTGCAACTAGTAATAAAAGCGTATTCGCCTATATACCGATCTGAAAACTCTTTAAAAAACCATTCAAATAAGTAAAAATTATCTAGTGGTTCCTCTGTTACAAGTAAACTTAAAAATAATTTTTTTTTCTTAGCAATTCTTACTTTTTGCAAGCACCCAGAGGTTGAGACCAAGGACACCAACTTCACGTTTGTAGTTTTATCCTCTTCATCGGAATAAAAGGTGGATTCAATTCCATATATTCGTAATAAATAATTTATTGTGGAAGCAGAGGCCGTAAAAAAACCATTTATTACAGCAAGGTAAACAAATTCCAGGTCCTGTAAATCCTCATTACACTGATTGCTGGCGAGGTCGGCACAAGCTTGTTCTTGATTATATAAGGACTTCAAGGACCTTTTAAGCAGCTTTTCATCTTGTCCACAAATATAAACAAGGACAATGACACGTTTTACGTTTGCAGAAATAGGCAGAGGAGGCAAAAATTCTAGCTTCAGGTTAGACAAGGGATTCATGTACTAGATTTTTACGCACACCTAAAAGCGCTTTTAGCCTCCTTTTTAATAATACGCGGTTTAGTCTGCTCTCTATAGCTTTTCCAAAATTTTAATTAAAAAAATGGTTTATTATATTACAAAACTTTATTATTGTTACCTAGTTTTTCTTAAATACCCTTTGGCTATAACAATTTTTTAATCGCATATTTTTACCATATCTTAACTTTTTGGCTTTAACGACCCAATCATATTCTTCTAACCTACAGTAAAAAGTTTAAGCTTCGTCTTCTCTACCAAGTAATTTTGTTTATCATCTAATGTTAGCAAGTTTTTAATTTTTTGGATTTAAATTTTATTACATAATTATTCTCAATAATAAATTAAAAAAACCTATAAAATTATAAGTCAACTAAAAACGCTAGGCCGTTGCTATGTGACATGGGTATTTTCTTATATACAATATAAATTTAAATTTATGGACTTGCCTATTGCTTCCCAAAGTGATATTGAAAAACGTTCACACGTTAGAATTTAGTAATATATCTTGAAAAAGAGCTAAACAATTTAATGTTCTACTAGTGGAAAAAATATTTACATAAAAATATCTACTCCATTAGGGCCGGGGTTTTATATACTTTTAAAATAGATCGTCACGACAAAATATTACTAAATTGCAAAGTAAGAATAAAAAGTTGTTAAAGTTTTTTTGATAAAAGCTAAAGATGAATAATTTTAAGTATCGTAGTTTGAACATGTACCCCTAATTAAAGATGTTAACTTACTCATACAGAGAAAGAGCAATCATTTTTTCTATTTAAAAAATAAGCACAATTGTTTAGCATTTCCAGTTTTAAAAGACGAATAAGCCTTGATGTAAAATGTTAAATAGACTAAGAATGTTGTAAGTTTGTATAGCAATGTTTATAAAACAGTCAAGACCAGTCAAGACCCAATCTTGCCAAAGTCCCTCACGAAATTTAATGTTATCTGTCTAGTACATTGAAAAATATACGTAACGTTTATAAAATAGTTTTGACTGGTCTGTACTTGCAGATAAATTATAACTCTCGAGGGCTCAAACGAGATGAGCAATGATGCTTTGAGGCATTCTATACAAGTTAGCAGACTTATTTGTTCTTTGCCTTCAAATAGTGCCAACAGTTGGTGGGGGAAAACTTCCTGTGGGGTCGGTTATCCTAGGCAACCCTAACTGAAACCCCCAACGGTGAAGTATGTTTTTTATTGTAATGATAATAGAGAGCGCTAGTAATTATTGGGTTTATTAATAAAGGGCTCAAAGTTTCCCAACTCATGCTCTTTTCGACTTTCATCTAGCAAAGGCCGCTACTTCATAATACTCGCCATCCTCTACTTACTTTCCCCCCAACGCTCATGACAAGCTCATTAAAAGTTGAAGCCGCCCATGTTGGGAGTGCTCTGAAAACGATATCTGGAAGCAAATAATAAAAAAGGAAAAGGAAAAGAAAAGACATGCATCCATACCCTTCCCTTGCCTGCTGCGGAGCCAGCGCCTCCTCTTCATGCTCCACTTCGAAAAACTTAAGGAGGTCCTGACAGCCGTCTGCGACCTGCGCGCTGAGTTACTACCAACAGGTATGGCACACGCAAACAATAAAAGAAGACCTTCGCGTTCTGCGTCTGCTGCATTATTTTGTTCAATATTTGCACGCCGTTGTTCTCCTCAAAAGTCAAAGCATACGGATTTTGCCCGTCTGGAGTGTTCAGTCGAGTGCCCGCCTGTAGAAACTTCTTAAGTCCTGCCCGAAAGATGCATATTGGTATACGCCACGTGGAAAGCAGACTGTCCACTTGCTCACCCAAAAATATGACACACGTGGTTTTCGGATCGGGATGGTCCTCCAGAACTGTCAATAACCCACCAATGGCGCCTTGTTCCACTAAAGAGTCACAGTTAAAACAATTGCTACCTTACTAATAGCAAAACGTACCAAAATAAGCGATTATCTCTTGGGACTGCGGGCTGGGGCTGTTATTCACGTGCGCAGCATTGGAGACGGCCCACGCTGCACCGCAACGGTAACAAAAGGGCGACTCATAAGCCAGTATGCACCAGAAGGCTCACCCGCCTCTTTGCGCACGCGGTGGTCCTCGTCCCTGAGACAGCGGACCAAGCCGGGCACTACATTGGCCTGGACAGCCGAAAGAACCTGCTCAAATGTCCCTGACAGGACCAGTAAGGCGCGTGAGAGCAGTCGCGTGGGGAAAAGTACCGGCCGTGATATTGGAGAGAGCCCAGCAGGCGTCTTTGCGGACGGACTGCTCGTTGCTCTCGATGAGGCTGTGCAGATGCGAGAGGCAGCCGTAATCGATGAGCCGCTGCGTCTGGATTTCGTCACCGCCGAGGATGTTCCCTGGCATATAGAGTCCGACAGTCGCTCTAGTAAAAAACAATTCGGATCGAGACCCACCCACGGTGCGCAAGACTGGCGAGACAATGTCCTTCGACGGATAAGATAACAGCTGCACCAATCGGGGGGCGACGCCATGTTCAAGCACCGCCTCGATCCCCCTTTCTGTGCCGCAATTAGATACAGCGTGAGCGGTAAAGCACATGCCGCTCACCGAGATCGGATATGAACGTCCACGCCCAGCAGGCGTCAGCAATGGTCGCCTTGTCCCCCGCGTGGACCAACCTTGAGGGCAAGCAATGAGGCTTGTTTCTCTCGAAGAGACTTACTGCAAGAACCGCGCCAGGAGAGGAAGAGCGGGGAGAAGGCGCTGGAGATCGGCGGATGGGTTTTTCCCGCGGCACAAGTTGGAGAGCGTCCACGTAAAAGTGCGCATTAACGTCACATTGGCCTTGAAATCCTCGTCACTTTCAATCCCTTCGTGGGACGCAACTTAAACCAGAAAGAATGACCAAGTAAGAAATATAAAGTCGCAAATAACGGAAGGGCACCCTGCTCGTAGTTGGTGAGGGCCGTCGAAAGGTGCACCATAAGGGGTTCCAGGATTCCGTGGTTCATTGTCAGATCCCGCAATTCCGGGCAGTCACCAGCTATATTCCCTTCAAAAAAGAAAAGATGAGTAGCTGAGTGCAATCCTGTAAAGGATAGCGATACCCAAAGCCCACATAGCCTGTTCAGCGACTTTGAGATTTGAATCATACAGCAGTTTAATGAAGATGGGAATCGAATTGGCATCAACCACACATCTTGTTTGTTCTTGGGTGCCTAAAGCGCGCAGGGGAAAAAGTAAAAAAATTCAAATTATATATTGTTTCTGCTAAAAAAGTCAACCGGAGGCAATGTTTGTGAGCGTCCAGGCCGTTTCGATACGAAGAATTTCATCGTCAGAGTTCATAAGCTGAACAAGACGAGGTATAATGCCTTCAGAGAAAATAAATAATACAATACAAACATATAAAATTAGCAGGCAACCAGTGTCAATCACTTTTTTAAGGGGGGGAACGGTTTTAGACGAAGAAAGTAGTCTTCGTATTTGAGTAGTGCTGTATTGTAAAACGTTAAGATCCTCGGAATAAACCTATTACAAGCAGAATTAACAGAAAGAAGTATTTATTGGCCTTCCAAGAAACCTGCTGGGCTAGCTGGGGTAGATCTTCAATACTTGGAGGAGGATACTTTATCTTAGTTTCAGGAGTTAAATGGGTCAAAGTAGCTCGCTTTTCCAATAAACGTTCTTCTCGTTTTTGTTTGCGGAGCTGAACACTTTCTTGTTTTTTAGTTCTGCGGATAGAATCAACGTCCTTAGCACCTGCCGCCTTATATTCGCGATCCGTCATTTTTTGTACTCAAGTCAACTAATAGCGAAGTTATAATAATTTAATAATATAATAAAATAATAACTGACACTATGTTAGTGGATGTACAATGTTGCAAAAATGTTATAGGCAAATTTAATAAACAATCGAGCGAACTGTAACCAAACAGCAGGAGCGCACCAAAAAAAGCCAAAAGGATATAAAAACAAATTGTACTGACTGACATGTGCTTATTGGAGCGATACTAATATAATTGGGCTCTTAAGCAAATTTTGAGAACATCTTTTTAGGGGAATATCTTAGTGAAATTCTCAAGTGACTCTAGAGAATGGTCGATACTCTCTAAGAAAACATTATTAAACGTACTTCCTTGAACATTAAGAAATAAACTTATGGAATGAAAAGCTCACGTATCCTCGTAATAAGGTGTAACTAGTTAAGCAGTTGTGGACAAGTTATGGGTTAAACTGCAGTCCCACTATATTACGCATCCGTTAAATATTCTTTTATAATTATACTTAAAAAACTTCTTGGTGGCAGTTTTTCAGTATTATAATATATAAATCGTATAAATTAATTAATGAACAGGTTATCTAGCTTAAAAGCCAAGTCTATAAATAAGTTTTCTGTATTCATTAAAAAAATTTTAACGTAATAAAAAGGATATGGATACCATACTTTATACAGCTGGTAAATAGAAACATAAATATCCAAAGTCGTGCTCAGCCCTAAGATTAATGAGAGGCACGGTTATTATTTAAACCAGAGACAGGAGGTCATATAAACTAATACCAAAGGACAAACTATAAATACAAAACTTAAAGGGATTACTTGTTAACATATTAATACTTTGATGGTGAAGGATAGAGCGCAAGGTATAAAATAGGTACCGAAATTTATGAAAAAACCAATATGTACGTTAATAGCTGAACTTAATTTGCACATTTACCCACAACACAATTATTTTTTTTAAAAAAAAGGTAAAAGTTATTGAGCCTATATTAAAATATATACCTTAATACAAACCTAGTAATAGTTCATTTTTGCACTCTGGGTTGCATATACCGAAAATTATTTGTCTCTACGTTAAAGCTGTAGAGATTTTTTGTTATGCAACTTTTTAAGTCTGAGAAGCGTAAATAATATTAAATAATGATAAATGCTCCTCCTTCATTCCTTAACTTTACTTGTTTTCTAAGCATAATATGGACCCTTCATTCGAATATACCATCATGAATTATCCTTTATACTTATACGTGTTACATGGTAGGTGGGCGCTACACTAAATTTTAATAATTACTATGCGAGGTGAATAAGAAAGCCACAGCAAATATTTTAAAGGACAGGTGGGTAACAGACTTGTTTAGGGTGTCTCCGCTTTCATAATAAACTTCTGGCAACGACTAGTAATGCACTTGGTATATTATAAGCTAACTTATTTCATTGTAAAGAAATATAACCATGTCAGTGGAGTTTATTCACGGTTTACGACCTCCATTTTATTTCTGACAGCACTATTTTAAAAAAAACAATCAAAATGGCAAATAGCTTTGCTGTTCTCTCCGTGCGCTCGCTTTAAGAGATAAAAAAGTATTACACCTTCCTGTGCCTTAAAGTTACGAAAAGAAAAACCTAGGCGCCTGCTCACTACAGCATAACATAATTTAAGAACAGTATAAAACAGGAACTAAACTAACTAATATTCCAGCAAATTCTCTAGTTATCGTCGTTTTTATATAACTATGGCATCCCATAAAGTCTGCTATTCTTTTGTGTGCGAATGAGGAAGTGTGGTGCTGTCAAATTAATATTCACGCATTTTAATATACTGCGACATTCTTACCAAGAATAACACGATTTAAGCGATATACAGAGAAAACTTAACATCTTTCACTATGGCGTCTTTAAAATAAAGTCAATTTTATGTTAGGATAATAAGCTTACTAAATAAGATGAAAGTCCTTTTTTCCAAAATTATAATAAATTTTTAATAATAATAATTTTTTTATAAAGACACTATTATATAAAATATAAATTTTTATCTATAACAAGTTTTTTAATACGCTGGGAGCTGCTCAGTATCAAAATACATTTAAACTTACACTGTACAGCATTAACCTATTTCTTTTAATCTAATTGTAGAGTCCAAATAAACGAAAATTGAAGGAAACGAAAACCAGAAGCTCCTTTTATTTAAATGCTTGGCTAAACTTAAGAATTATAGCTGCCAAGTGAGTGCAATGTTACAAGTACTCAATAAAATCTAAAAGCAAAATTCTGTTTTAGGAAGCTTTACAAGCACACTCTTCTAAATTAGCGTTATTATAAGTTTGCGATCCATGAGAATAAGTAAAATATTTGGTTAGAAAGGAATTCTAAAAATAAATAAAGGTGATAAATAATATATATGATGACTTATAGCTCCAAAAGTAACACAAAAAGCTTTGACGAAACCAGGCAAGTACGCTGTTTTGTAAAGGGCAACACTCACTTTTATAAAGGACAAGACCGCAGAATAAATAAAAGTTAAAAAAGAGAATGAGTAGGTGAGGAATAACATTAACACTAATAGATGGTTTAGAAGTTATAACGAGATGTTTAGGAAAATGAGGATCTGTGCGCCAACCACTGGCTCAGGATAAATTAAACCTATGCTGTTTTGGGCTTGGATTGGCTAAAAAAATAGACATACAAAAGAAAGACAAAAATTCTTTATTTATTTCTTTATTTATGTAGTTGGCGTACCACAGTCAAGAATATACGTCTTTTTTTTTTACTGCTTAATCTTTATCCTCTTTGTAGTAAAAAGTCGGAGAGTACTCTCCAGAAGTAGAAAAAGTTGATCTTTTACAGCCATCCATTATGGAGCACATATTAGTTGCATTTTTGGTATTATTTGAGTATGATTATTCAAATTATTTATTATTACTTTTACTGTCATTATTACTAAAATTATTATTACTATTATTATTAAAATTATTATTATTACAATTATTAATAATATTATTGTTAATAGTAGGGAGGAAGTTTTATAAGTATTCTGTTTGTCAGTTAAATTGGGTAGGTCCATCAGATGCTTAGGCCTTCTATAATTGGCGTACCACTGAGGATCGTTAGATTGAGTGCTGGCCCGTTCAAAGCATTTTTCTGCGTTGTTTATAACCATTCCGTGATAAATTCAATCTTACAGCCTCAGTGCAGATGCAATTTCCTTATAAGCCAGAGGGCGTTGGTACAAAATCGAAGAAGATTATTTTGTAGGATTTGGAAGAGTAGATCCAAGCGGAAGACGCATATGTGAGTTTAGGTCTTAACATGCTATTATATAGAAGCAGTTTATTACTAAGATTTAAATTGCTCTTTTTGAATAGTAGAGGGTATTATTTACGGTGAGTTATTCAACAAGAAGTAGTTTAATAAACACCTAGTTCGAGTAGATATTATACTAAGTCCCTACGGTGTATAGCATCTACTACGAAACAAAAGAGGGAACATTATTGTTACCTTTCTTTTATCGTTCTACTTTGGTATAATGATTTAATTACTATTTCTAGAGTGGTAGTTATTTTCTTTATAACAAAATAGAACTTTTTCCAAGGTGAAACAACCTACTTACAAACTTTTCAATCGAGTAGGCAGAAACTAGTAACCTGAAATTAGGAAGTAACCTTGGTTATCGAGCATTAGGTGAATTCATCATACCACAATACTTTGAAGTAAATGTGCAATAGAACCCTATGGAAGTGAAATAGAGCATGCAACCTAATGCTGAGGCGTACCCTTTGGTATTACCTTTGTCTGATAGAAGCTTCCTCTTCTTTTACCCAGTTGCCTCAATCAAGGCGGATTCACTTAAATGACTGGTAAAGAGAAGTGAAATAACAATTATGGGAAGTATTAGCTTTATTTTAACGAATTTTACTTGAGTAAAGTAAGTCTATTAGTTCAGAGATTGATAGACCAAAGAGAAGGGACTCTAATTTGTAGCTAAACTTACTCAGATAAGCTTTTGAAAACTTCGCTAGATTAAAACAACCAAAGCTTGAAAACAGCTATAGTTTAAAGAAAACGTAACAGTTCAGCTTTATAAATAATTGGTAGAAGCAAAATAATTCAAATAAGCTTAGACACTGAAGCTCAAAATTGTCTATAACAATGGTAGTTAGGTAGAACACTTAGAAAAATAGTCTAGGTAAATAGCTGGCTTTAGAAATTAAAGCGGTGGTATTTTACCTTTGCCAGAATAACTCACCGTAGTAAAGCTACTGGAGAATAAAATAGTAAAGTAGCTTGGTTTTTAGCTCCTTATTGAATGACTGAATCTTAGTTAACTTATAAATCCTTCTTATAACCCATGCTAACTGTTAGTAACCTAGTGCTAATTTACTAGCAAAGAGATAAACATATTTTAATAATTTTATATTATTTGAATTTTAATAATTTAATATTTTTATCTTTTATTAGTGCTTCTACCTAAACTCAACTCATCTATTTTACTTAAATTGGCTATATATTATTTACCTAGGTAGAAGCACTAATTGTTATTTTTATAGTTATTTTTGTGATTCTTACGAGGCTCAAAACCTCGGGTATAAGAGATAGGAAACTATCTCGTTATTTTTTTTCGCACGTCCTGTGCGATCACCTAATTTCAACATTTTTGTAACTCACTTTAACATCTTGGCGCGGGACGTGTGCAAGCAACCTTGACTTAACTGTGACTGAAGCAGATAAGTCCTTATTTGTTGTATAGTCTAAACACTTTGGCAACTGCATAGGTTGGCTCCTTAATGGGGAGACTAGGCGCGGTTTTTACTTATGCCTTTGACTGTTTGCTCGAACCTTGTGAGCATACGTTGAGTTACTTACATTCTGCAAGTTCGTAAGGGCTGTGTCAACAACTGCCGTCCCCAGGGACATGTTAGTACAAGCATCCGAAAAAGATCGAACCTGATGTATAAAATTCGTGTCTAGCTTTAATGTTAGTCCTTGCGGTTTCCGGATGGTTTCGATCTACAGCGATCAATAGATTGTCATCCTAAGGTGGAATACAGTTCGGAAGAAATTTTATATTAGGTCGGGTCGTTTCACCCTCTATTCTGCAAATGGGTCAACCTTGACGTTTCTTCAAGCCCCCTACTTAGTCGGATAATGTACATTAAACTTAGGTCTACATGGCTGGTATACGATTATATACTTGAACTCATTGATTGACACGATTGGCTAATTAACCATGAAACCTGATGCAGCGTGACTATGGTATCTTCCTGACTGAAACTCTGAATTGTGAGCTTAACGATACTTAGAAATACGCAGGTTGGAAGAGCTAACTAATTCACACTTGGTTAGAGGCACGCGGATCGAAAGATCTTTTTTTAAAACTCACAAAAACTTAAAGTTAGATAAAGTCTTGAAGCAGGAGCTAAATCCCCTGTATTCGATGGCCTAAAGTTTATCTTACCCGTCTGCATTAAGATTAGTAACTAGAACTGAGAGCTCATTGAATGACTTTATAACTAAATCTAACAACAAACTTGTTGGGTCGCTGCACGTTTGAGTACTAGCATTGCCTACTGACACGTCACATTCTTATGCGGCACGTAGGTAGATCTGTTGATGTTAATTAATACACTATTAAAACAGTTAACGAATACAGCTAAGTTGCATAGCACACTACTAGAATTGAAGGTTAGTACCAAAGTCGAAAGCCGCTATGGCAAGATCTATATAATGAGTGAGGTTTACTATAGATTCCCACCTTAGTTCCGAAAAATGCATACTTAAGCTTGTTCTCTTAGGTGTGTAACAGCATTAGTACTATTGTAATGGTATTGATAACATAACATATGTCGCCGCTCTGGCATAGCTTATTGCTTGGGCTTCGAGGTGTGTTATTGATACTGTTACTTTAGTATTCGTATTATACATATATCCGCGCCGCACCCACATTACTAATAGGTCTAAATTTGTTAGTTAAGTAGTCTAAGTACGCGTCCCACTTGAAGTTGTGGCAGGTAACTACTCCTACAAGAGGAAATCTTTATCAAGTAACCCTAAGTTGCTCTCCGGGCGATGTTTCTTTTTACGCAAGATCAGTAAGCCCCTGAATTTTGTCGGGTTAAGTTTAAGATAATTATATGCGCTCCAGCTTTCAAGGTGTTCTAAGTGACAGCATATTTTTATACCCAATGAGACTGATATTGAACTTGTATAGATCGCAGTGTTACCAGCATACCGCGCAAGGGAAACAGTGTTGACAATCGGAATATCAGAAGAGAAGAATGAACACAGCAGAGGGGGGAAAGGGAACCCTGTAGGGCACCTGCAGGAAGAAAGTACGAATCAAAGGTTAGGGTTTCTATCTTGACTTTAAATTCTCTACTTTTTAAAAGGACTCGATTAATTGGATCAGGTACTAAGGAATGAATATTATAATTTGCCATTTTCAAGATTATTCCTTTGTGCCATACGTTATCAAAGGTTCCTTCGACATCGGAGAGTACAAAAATTGTAGCTTTCTTATAGTTTTAACGATTTGGTAACGAGCTCAGAAAGTCTCGAAATCTGTTGAATGGCGGAATGACCTTTCTGAAAGTCATACTGTACTTTAGGAATTATGGATTCACTCTCCACAGAATTTTGCAACCTTTTAAATTAAGCGCTTCTGCGATTTTTCCGAGCGATAGCGGGCTTATAGGGCGATAATCTTTGCCCAAATTACTGGGGGTGGGGTCTATGGGATCACGATAACATGGGAAAATTTCCAGCGTTCTGGAAACGTTTTTAGAAGAAACATCATATTCCTCAATTTACCAATGTAAGTGAGTGCAATTAATGGAAGATATTTAAGCATTAGATTTGTTATACCATCTGGGCCGCTCGCTTTTTTGGTGGAAAGTGTTCTTATCACTGCAGTAATTTCTTCCAGTGTGGTAAGCGCCGGCAAATCAGCGAGTGTCCGTCTTCAACAGTGTACGGAGTAGTGGGTAAAAAGGAAAAGTTAGTGCAAGTAACACTTTGAGAAGAGGGATTCTGCAAACAGATTAATCTTTTCTAACGGGGAATAAACGGCGTGACCTTCGTAGAGGATTATATATGAGTTTGGGGAGGGTTTATTTTTGTTCTTCAACTCCTTTGCTAATTCCTTTAAAGAATTGTCGGAGGCTTTTAAATTTTTAAGGTTGTCTTAACAAGTTTTGTTGAAAAAAATAAGATCTCTTTTTTAACCCTATAATTCTCTTGGTTTAAAAGGCGTTTGTCATTCGAGGATTTAGTATGTGCATACCTTCTTCTCATACGCCTCCTCTTAGTAATTGTGCGTTTCAACTTTTCCGGTAGTATAAGAGGTGAAACAAGTAGGGTTTTGTGTTTGTTGTTCGATTGTGTGACTCAAGAATTACGGATTCTAATTACGTTACTGCATCATTAAAGTTAAAGATCGACAAAGGAGCCATGAAAAACGAAAGGTTGTCCTCCAAATATCCTTTAAAACTAGACGAATTCGTTATTTTCTTCTCCGTTTGAAGTAATTTTTAGGGGGTGCCCTCAAGAGTGATTAGAACTGGGTTGTGGTCAGAAGAGAGTACCAACAAAGTGGTTGTAGAATTGAAGCACAAAATGTTCTTCATCAGGGCACTATCGAGCATTCGATTATGTAATTGGGACATGAGTTGGGTTACTGGGACCTATCACAAGAACTCATTTTTCTTTTGCAGGTTTTTCTAGAATGAACCCATTTGGGTTCGTACAAGTCTCTTCCAGAATGAATGGTTGCAAATAAGATTTCCGCCAAGAATTACTGAGGTTGAACCAGAGAATATTGTTTAGATTCCCTCCCTTCTAATCTTTTGTCGGGAGGTTTATAGGCTGAAAAAATATGAACCATACCATGGTTATTAAGTTTCAATTTAACTCCTAGGGCCTCAAGACCGGAAGGTTTCTGGAATCCGAGAGGTAGGTGCAGGATGTGTTTTTTTTATGAATAAAGCTACTCCGCCATGTCCAGAATTGAGTCTATCTTTTCTATAGAATGAATAGTTGCAGCGCGTATTTGTCACCCTGATTAAAAGGTGTTTCTGAGGCTAAAATTATGTCATTATCTTAGCTCGGCCAAGCTCTTGAAGATCGTGAAGCCTGGTACTGAGACCATTCAGCATTCCAAGCTATTTTCAAGTTGTGTACGCTAGCGGGTTATAGTCAAATTTTCAAACAGTTCATTAATGGAATTTGCAATTTGAGCACTAAATTCTGTCGTTAATGAGGAAAAAAAGTTACTCAACAATTCATTGACTGAGTTTGAGCCTTTTAAATTCCCCATGATGCCCGGTTCCCCTTTGTGTATTCCAGACCAGCACCTTTAAAATATATAATTCTGGTAGGAACTTTTTGTTCTTCCTTTTCCTTTGCTTCTTTACGAAATGATGCATCTTTAGAGTAGAGAAGACAGCCCTTGTAGTTGATGTGCGTTCTCCTTGGCAATTTGCGCGGCGCGGTTTAGCATATTTGTCTTTTCCGCCACGTTTAAAGGCGTGGTTGTCCCCGCCCAGTACCTGGAACTGTGCCCATATTGTTGGCAGCGGAAACATTGACCAATTCGACTACTATTTTTTAAGGGTTTTACTAAAAATGAAATGTATCCGATGTTTTTTAGGTGATAGATGGTAGTCTCGGTTTTAGGCAACTTAATGATAACTAAAGGTAAAGAAATTTTGTTTTTGTAACTTCGCATGCGAATTACCTCTCCGATAAGAAATTGAGACCTCAACTCAGCCTTGATTACATCAGCACACTTTTTATTAAAAACAATCCGAAACACCACATTAAGATCCTTATCTTCAGGGGGTCGAGATGTGTGGTATTCACATCCGTTTCGGTCCAAGATAGCGGTGAACCCGCGAACTCATTTGTAAATGAGATCAGTGCACGTATGCCATATCTGACATCTTTAGCACAGGATATTTTGATGTTTTCTCATTTAACTAAGTTAACGATATCATCCCATTTTCCTTTATTTCGGATTGTAATAGGGGGAATCATTCCTTTAATAATAATATTATCGTTGTCATTATTGTTAACACTGGTAGCACTGTTAATGTTAGTATTTTAATATTATTATTAAAATTGTTGATATTGTTAATTTTATTGGTCTTGGAATTGGTATTATTGTTATATAATTACTAATATCACTGTGGTCAGCGCTTATATTTCTCATTATTAGTTATATTTTCGGTCACTATCGATACTGCCATCATTGTTGTCATTAACGATATTGTTAATAACATTAATATTAATAGTAGTTGTATTCTAAGAATAAAATTGCATTTCAAAGTTTCTTTGATTGTTACTAACTTATGGAAATAACATTCCATAAGAGAACTTTTATAGATTGTTTACTTTATAAAACTTTAACTACAGGGATTCAGTAGAAGTATCCCAGTTTCGTGTTGCAAGTTATATTAGTAAGTACCAGAGTAATCTGTGATTTTCAAACTTCATTACAGAAACATGACTAACATATGATACCAGGAGAATGAATTATTTATCACGACAGCGACGTTTATTTCACGCTGTACAGTAACAAAGTTAAAATGAGTTCTAGGCTTTTATTACCAAGTCGAGAACAAAATTGTTCTCTAAACTAATTCTATTAACTATAAAGCAACTCATATATAAACAGACGTTCACAACATTATATAATGAGATAACGCTACTAAGTAAAAAACACTAAGCTTTACTGAGTTAGCAAATTTAAAAAAACTAACTATTATGTATAGACCGTAAAGATTGAACATAAAATACTAACACAATAAGCTTAAAAAGTGCCCGAGTAAACTAATAATAAAGTTCTAAAATTCTTGAGGAAATCTGCAACTCCGAAGAGTACACAATAAATTAAAATAAAAAAGCTAAATTACTAGAATTAGTAGGTAAACGTTCGGTTTTAGGATAGGCCGAAAGTAGAATGAGTCTTAAGTACGCTCAGTTATTGTAATATTTATACATGTACATATTGGAAAGAAACGTATTTAGCTGTAAAAGATAAGAGTATATTTAATAAATTAGAGGGAAGAAAGAGTCTTCTCGGCTTCTATACGTAATAAAAAAGTTAAAAGAAACGTTCCCCCCCACCCTTAACATAAAAACATATATAAATGCTAACTTACACAATTTCCTTACTTTTAACAAAACAAAATTGCTGCTACAGGTAAGCTAAATTGTTATTGTGCGGTGGCGATTATAGATTAGATCCCGGATGTTATGTACGACCTGGCATAGGCATTAAAAGTAGACACTAAAAAACCAAATTAAAAAAAAAAAAAATTAGTACTAATAATTATCAGAAAGCCATTAGTACTAAATATAAAAAAAAAGAAGCGCCGATCCCATCTTTAGAGAGGCTTGGGCTTACCCTTGTTAAATTAAAAATCTCTTTTTAGCAGCTATTAAAAACTTAAAAAAATTACATAAAATAAAAAATCTAGTTTTACTTGTCCTTTATCACTAGGTAATTTAAAGGGCTCATGTTAACTACAAAAAATGCATATAGCATCTATTATTGCTTTGAAGAAGTACACCAACATTAATTAAAAAAGAATCCGCTTAAACTTTTTATACATTTTCAAAAAAAAAAGTTAATAATTACATCTAATATCTAACTTTTTATTATAAGAGAAATAATAGTTATAAATCATAAAGGTAGAACTATTGCAGAGAAAGTGAAGTCGTGAAAACTAAGTTCTTTTTTTGTTAAGTATAACGATGGCATGCCGTCCAATTGCTCGATCATAAGTGTCATACAACCAAGGAAATCGTGACATACAAGTTCATCGGTTTTTCAATTTACATTTATTGGCCAAAAAGGTTAGAAAGTTTGATATATAGCCACCTCAGAGGAAGGATTGACTTACAGTTATGGATCTTCACTTAAAGGGTTTATAGCCGTTTATTTTTGAAGCGCTTTGTATACTTATCTTAAAACTAAAGGGGGAAGTTTTTTGCAAATTTTTTTTTGTGTCACCTTTTAGTACTTTTTAAATATTCCAGCACCATTTTGTATTCTTTTTAACATTTTTTTATACTATCGTTTTACACACAGAACGTTGTAAGCCTTATCCTGAGGTAAGTTTATTTTAGTGTAATAGTTATTATATTATTAGCTTCACTTTTCCTTATCACAACTGTAGAAGTTAGTTTTCATAATTGACGAAGTGTTCGCTGTAACTTGCGAATTTGACTATACTGGATCGCTCTTAGCTGTTGGTTGTAAAGATGGGAAAATAGGGGTATGTATACCCTTTAATTAGCTATATGTGTTTAGTATTGATAATTTAGATTTGGGAAGTAGTTACGCGAATGTTTATAGAAAGTCTCCTCGGGCACGTTGCTCCGATCACTAGTCTAAGGTCACTTATATTTATTTTGAACTTTGATTTTCTCAAGATTTGTTAATGAAGCTGGTCGGCCACCCAAAAACGCATCTTGTTGAGCGGAGCAGCCGACTGGCAGGTACCTTTCGTTCTTCCTTCTTTCGTCCTTGTTATATTATTTGAGGTAACGCAAGTTGAGATTAGTAAAGTTTATATTTCTGCTTTGAGCAGATAATCATCTGGGATGTCCAGTCCGGTGAAAAACTCTTCTGTCATGTTTTTGGAAGTTACGTTCTGAACGCCCAGCTTAGCCCTTCGTGCAGGTAGCGCCATCCGCTGTGTCTCTAACAGAATCCACTGCTGACTGTAGAAGTTCAACGTTCGTAGCCAGCGTGCTCGCTGAAAACCCGTTTCTGTGTAGAATGAAGAGTACTAGAGTGCAGGAGGAGCATAATACTCGTGCAGCCCCCACTACCCTCGACGCAGCTGCTAGTATATACGAATTTACTGCGAGCGAAGAGGCTGCCGGCCGGCTTGAAAACTCCATTGTTTCCTTTGACGGTTCCGGAACGCAAGTCTTTGTGGGTTATTACGGAGCGGCTGGACCAACAATACTTTCATTATATATATATATGTGCAACAAGGGACTTCTAGTGGAAGAGTCTTCGTATTCGGAGCGGACAACCAGTGTCTGCTGCGAGTATTTGTCGTCTCGACCAGCGCAGTGAAGAGCATCAAGTTTGCCCAAAACGGGTTTTTCTTAAGGAATAACTTTTGCAATTTTTTTTTTATATTTTTAATTGAGAGCGCGACTTGTTGTTAACTCGAACGACGGAGTTTTACGGGTTTATTCAAGTGCGGATCTGTCTTTAGTGGCTGAATTTGTGGTAAAAAAAGCTTTGATTTCCTTATTTGTTTATGGACGAGTGCTAAGCACTATTCGACTGGTTAGGAAGTCGTCACCAAGTGCCGCTGGAGGGGCGTGTGTATGAGCAGTGATGGCAACTATGTACTTGCAGGTTCCAGTAGTAAAGCACCCGCTGGAAAGTTGCCTGCAAACCTTTTTAAAAGGATCGGCCGAGTCCTCCACTTACAAACTTTTTCTCTGGAACTGCAACTTTAAAACCATCGAAAAAACCCTGGAGGGCACGCCAGAACCCGTGCTCCATGTGGCTGTACGCGTTAGAAAAAAATTTTCGGCGTACTCAAGAGTGAATATCAGTAAAGTTTAACAGTAGGAGAACAATGATTGCTTCGGTCAACACGATTGGCATAGCGCTCGTTTGGTCCAATGAACGTGAGCCGACTTGGGCTGTTTACGATCCGGGTATCGTCGTATCGAGACCGTTTCAACTCCTTTCCTCATATCAGTAAAACAGGCTTCAGCGAGATAGCCGAGAATATCGAATACGTCGAAGAAGAAACTGAATTCGACGTGCTTGAAGGTCCAAGTAACATCAAGATTGCGGTTAGCAGGTTTTGTTAAATTACGGCGGTGCTCAGGAATACCAGAGGAGTGTCCAGGCCTGTCGGAGGATAGTGATGCGTTGATCGACGTGGAAGGCACCAGCGACACAGACGCGTAAGTCTCAGCACCGCCAACTGGGAGAGTTAATAGAATACATATCAAAGCAGCGAGCCGGCAATAATATTGAAGGAAATTTTAAGAACGGCTGAAGAGGAGCAGTGCGGCTTTAATATGTACGTTGCCCACATAAATGAAAGGCTGCTGGCCATGTGAATTCCGACCAGCGTTATACGAATTCTATTCTGGCGTAGTGCTCTTCACTGCGCGTGTGGACCACAATGACTGCAGGGCTCCTCAGCTTAGCAATAAAAAGTATAAAATGAAACTTTTAATAGTCACAGCGGAGATATACCAGCGCGCTTAGCTTTTTCTGTGCATTTTCCGTGAAGTTTAAGAGCCCTTAGCCACTTGTCGGGAATCATGTTTGTTTGGCACTATATATATAGGCACCTTTCCGGTAGTACAGGTACTTTCCTTCGTAGGTAAGCTGAGGGTCCTCCCATTTCCTATCCAATGGATGGCTAATCGAAGCCCCTCGGGTTATTAATAAGTACATGCGTTCTCTGATCTGTTGCCAGTAACTCGCGGAGTTCACGAAGGGTCATGTCCGGGGAACACTCAAAGAGGACAGGCAAGTTTCCGCAAACTTCACAATCTGGCATTCGATTGGTCCTGTAGACGTGCATGTAGATGCCGTCCTGCTTGACTTTCGGTAGAATGTGTGGGACAGTGGGATTTGTCGCTATGGAAACGGACCGTCCCGTTGAACATAAGCTGGGAAGACAGCGGCTCGTAGGCGCCGGTCACCAGCTTGAAAGCTTCGAGGGCACAGATGCCTGCACATGGCATGCTGGATGTCGCTTTATATAAGCTACAGCGTCTACAAATGACCTGATATTGCAGCGTTGGTGGCAGCGACGGCTGGTATGGTGTTTCTGAGGACCACCTGGGCCAATCGGTGATCGATTCCCTTGAAAAACATGTGCGTCATATATAAAAGAGGCGAGCCTCGTTAGCTCTACTTTGAGGTTAAAGGAATTCCCCCTGCAAACTGCTTCCTTCGCTACCCACTCCAGATGGTCGTCGTTGCTGGCATCAAACTCAACATCTGCCACTGAAAAAGTTAGCGCGTTCTATAGCACTGCAGTCACATCCCTGCTTGCCTCCGAACGGCAGTCTCTCTGGCCAGTGGACGTGCCTTGCCCAGAGTACGCAATGTGCCTATCAAAGCGCTGTCATCGGTGGTCTGGTAGAGGGGGCGCTAGTGAGTACTGGCGTTCTCGGTTTTGTGGCGATGGTGCAGAGCTGTACGGCGGTAGTCTCGGGGTACTGCCCTCTCATGCAGCGGAAGCAGTGGGTCTTTGTGGGCACGAGGACTTGGACGGAGCCCTTCAACCCTTCAGAGCTCATATTACACGTTGTTACTAGTGGGGTCAAGCCAGCGTCACACCTTCAGTGCCGCCGTCGATGATGGGGATCACCGTACTCTCGTCCACCTGCAAAGCACAGTAATGCGGAAACTCTAAATCACGCAAACTTTGTAAGAGCGGCCAATCGAACCTTTCCGTCAAGGTCTATACGCACCACGCGATGGACTAAGCTATTAATCCAATCCCGTGCTGTATTGTGCAAGTACACAAAGAAGTTAAAAGTACTACAAAGCTAAATAAGGGCCAGTTATTCATTCAAATTCTCTAATAATAGGTGATTGCAGATTTTGCAAACTAGTAGAGATTTTCGGAGTTGTGTGAGTTTAGTCAAGCAAAGGAGTTGTTAATAAGGTGTGATCTTGACTACTAACAATAAAGGCAATAAAGCTAATAAACTTTTTTTTAGCTACTTTTATATTAGATACCAAGTATATTTTTAGTATTGTTTTGGGGTTAACATTAGATCTTATTAAAAGAGCTTTAGAGTACAAGAAAAAATAGTAGACGTTTATAGTATACCAGAAATGGAATCCAGGCCCAAAAGAATGACGTGGAAGGAAGAATAAAACTCGGCATCAAGGTCTTCTAAACGAGTGTTATAAGCGGTCACGTTAACTCCAGGAACGCGCCAGTTTGTATATTTAGCGGCCACCTAAAAGACATGTTTGTGTACTCTTTACACGGCATATACAAAAATAAGTTAACCTCAGCTTTGAATTTTCCTACGTCCGAAGTTCTAAATAAAAACTGACGGTTAAGATTCGAGAATTCTATAGTATCCATATCAATAACGGAAATATGTCTGAAACCAGAAAGTGCCTCAAAAAATATAATTAACATAAGAAAGTTTAAATTTTTAAGATTATAACTAAATCCTTTAAAAGTTCGCATCCTAAGCCGCCAGCTCCAACTACAAGCACCTTTGCGTGGTTAAGTAGTAAATCTAGATTCTTGTATATTTAGCAAAGTAAGGCAATAAATTAAAAATAATACAGTAGTAAAGAACAAATAAGACGAAGTTTAACAAGCCTCAGAGCTGGGTTCAAAGTTGGGGGACTGAAAAGGGCCCTCTCGAGTTAAAAGTTTATTAATCGACTCAAAACGTAAAGATGCCATCATAATCTTTTATAAGTTATCAGCGCTACCCCAAAGCAAACTTCTTTTGTATACTATTATGCGATAACCTTTTTGTATATTCACGCTTAAGTTTAAACAAACCTTCATCGCGGCCCTCTTCCCTTTTTTGGATGTGACCCGAGGCCTCTACTTTTTACTACGGATTTGCTATAAATATCTTACCTTTATTTACATATTTATTTCTTCCCTCATGGCTTTTACAATGTGTTGAAATTAAATAAATAATTAATTACCATTTTTTTGCTTAATGTCTACCTAACTTACTAGCTATATATACCTGCACTACCTATATATATCTTTTAAGTTAATACTCATTATTATTATTGTTGTAACAGTACTTTATATATATATATTGGTTTCTTCCTAAACGGTTAAAATGTGTTTTTCTTCCTAAAATATAAAACAACAAGTTCTAATTAACAACTTGTTGACTGCCAGCGCGGCTTTGAAAAATAAGAATAATTTTTGAAGACAAAACTTCAACAACTAGAAAAAATGCTTTGAAACTAAAGTATTTACAGATTCTAATGCTATTACTGCACCCCATCTTCTAGACAAGCCTTGATCTTTAAAAGAGGATATTTCGGAAGATAGTATTCATAATACTTATTTCATCAAGTGAAGTAATAATAATAGTAGCAAATTCTTAAAAAATAATAACAGCAGTCATAATAGTAACCAAGATAATACTAATAGTAATATAGATGATAAAAATAATAATAGTTAGAATATTAGTAGTGATCGTTGTAACAGTAAGAACGATATATACTTAAAACTGCCTTCACCATCCCAACCTCCAGAACAACAACCGTTTACCCAGCCAAAATTGGGTAAAGTGGAAACAGACAGACCTCTGAAGAAAAACTCAATATGCGTGCAGCCCGGAAAAAATTTCCCTCATCGTTCTCGTTGATAAGAAAATGTGGCCTACGTTAGTGGAATTTCTAAACACCCAGGGCGCTAAGGTTCCTTCCACGTGTAATCTCCGCTATGGCATCCACCTGTTGCCGTCAACTGACGTGGACTACCGCGGAATAGTAGCACTATTAGGGGAGTGCTCTAGGCAACACTACTGCTACCAGTTACCCGAGGGCAAACCCGTCATGATCGTTCTTCGAGGCCCTTACACCCTTCTACCTATAGTCGACTTTGAAACAGCGCTACGTGGACAGCGATTTCACCCTCCAAATTGCACGGCTATCTAACAACCCGCCCAAACGTTAAGAACCGCATTACAGTCGCGGCTACTGGTCCTTGTACACTTGCTGAAGAAGTAAGGACCTGCAGTCTACGCAAGCAATCTTTTTATCATCTGCAAATAATTGTTGAAACTTCGTAAGAATGACCGCACGGAACGGTGCCATCACGCTGCGTCAAGTGTGGGGAAATTTCATCTAACGATTCAATGTGAGAAATCACTAGAATTGCCCGCCAAATGCGCTAACTGCGGCGAAGCCCACACTGCAAATTACCGAGGTTTGAAAATATCTTCGAAAAGCGTTTCTCCGTTATGGACCCATCAACGGCCCACGAAAACGCAACTAGTACCGACGATCTCTTCGCAGCCCTTTTGGAACAAAACCTCAGGCACCGCTACCCGCTTAACAACAAAGGCCTATTGCTCCGAATCCCGTTGGCGAGATACTAGCACCACTCGCAACTGCTCTTAAAACATTTCTTCTATGATTAGCGACCTGACGACCGCAAATAGTTTCTAGGACCCGTTCAGTACGTCACCTGAAACTCTTGCAGGGGAACGCCAACGATGTTCACTGCAAAAAGGACGAACTGCTGCAGCTATTTCAGAGTGAAGATGTGGATGTCGCAGTATTAAGCGGGATGCACTTGGAAGTAGACGTTCAGTTTGTACTCTGCAACTACACAACATATCGTCTCGACCGTCTTGACAGACGCGACGGTGGAGTAACTGTTCTGGTGGGGCGAAGTCTACCGCACCATCCGATTGCTCTTTCAAACTTAAAGGGTGTGGTGGCCGTGGGGAAACTTTCAGCCTGGTTTACACGAGAAAGACTGACGTGATACCCGTCTATAAACTTCCCGTCGTGACCCTGCTTACAAGTGATCTGGATGAGCTGCTACAACGCTGCTTGCCGTTGTTCTTTGTGGTGACTATCTGCAAACATACTGCTCGGAACAGTCGAGTCAAAAATACGAACGGGAAATGTCTTGAGAATTACGCGGGCCAACATAGCATTCGCGTGCTGGTACCTCGTCGTCCAACGAACATGTCAAAAACGGGCTCTTCAGACGTCCTCGAAATAGCTCTTTTTAAAGACATACACCAGTCGGTATCAACCGCAGAACTGCATGAGCTCTCATCGGACCACCTGCCGTTGAAGTTATCGCAATATCCCTATCCGTCTCCCCCTATGACTCCCTCCCTATTGGGACGCGGTTGATTGTCTTGAGGGCGCACTGACAGCTGCTATCGCAAAGTCGCCTATCGTCCTGGCCGTCGACCGTATTATATGATAAATTTTATTCGTCAACATCGCCGGTTAATACGCCTGGCCGCTACTACACAACACCCCGAGGACTAACGGACTCTAAACCGTCTTTGCCGAACCATTAAAAAGGAGCTGGCCGCCTTTCACAATAATCACTGGGAGGAGAAATTGAAGGCCTTGTCTGTAGCGGTTAAGAAAGGACCGTCATCATTTTGGCGTTTCGTCAAACGTATTAAAAACCGTTCCCCCACCCCACCTCCGCCACTTAATAATGGCGTGATAGCGGCGGAGGGCGACGAACAGAAGGAGACGCTCTTTGCTGACCATCCCATCTGCTCCTTGCGTGTCTCCTACTTGGACAACCTTTGAAGACTAAGGCAAGACACCGCAAGACCCCCGACCATTGTTGACGAAATATCAAACCAAGTTCACCTGATGAAATCACTGATATAGTTTCTGCATTTTCACGACGGAAAAAACCCGGCGACGGCAATACTAACGAACTGCTGAAAAAGCTGCCGCCAGTGGCGATTAACCATCTCTCCGTTTTACAACTTCTGCAATTTCGCTTGGCTCCTTCCCAACGCAATGGAAACCGGCCATTCTCGTGATGCTACCTTAGACTCCACGGGCCCCAAAAATTAACCCCCATCAGCCCCCTTTTAGCGGTTGGCAAAATCGTGGCGCCAGTTCTATTACTCAAGCTGGGAGAGTTTATAGAAGCACACAAAGCGCTTCCTGAATCCAATTTGGATTCCCAGGAGGCAACTTTACGACATATCAACTTTTGCGCTTTGCTGAGAGGACAACTCGGAACTTCAATTTTAAGAGATCCACGACGTCGTCTTTCTCGACTTTTAAAAGAGTCTTTGACCGCGTATGGAACGAGGGGCCCCTACACAAACTACGCACATTAGGTACTCCGTTAGCCCTCTACCACAACTTGCGTTGTTTCTACGAGGATGCGGACTGTACTGCTGCCCTACTACTGACAGCTGGTATTCGGCTAGGTTCTTTGCTCTCGCCCCTACTCTTCGAGCTATTCATGCGAAATACTCCACTCCCTGCGAACCCCGCGTTGCACTCTATGCTTATGACACAGCAGTTGGCGCGTCCTTAGAAAGCCCCTCACTATTACGGCTACACCTACCGCGTTATTCGAAAAAATTTGCCAACTGATGTCGGCAGAGATAGCCATTAATGGACAAAGAGTAAAGCAATCCTCATAAGAAGACGCATCACGCTACCGCAGTCTTTTATTCTAGGTGTTGAGATCCCGTTGGGCTCTCAGGCCAAGTATTTGGCGTCGTCATCGATAGGCGACTAGCTTGGAGGCAACACGTAGAGTTCGTTTAGAGTAAGATCCAAGCAGCATTTCACGCACTCTATTCGCTGCTGTGTGCTAAAAGCACACTATGTGCAATAAACTACGTCTTTATAAAGTATGCTTGCGCCTTAATATGGCCTGCGCATCTAATTCTTGGATATATGAAAAACCGTCGACGGTTACCCTCCTCCCGACGCGGTAAAGCATGCCCCGGCGACTAATGACAGGCGCGTTACGTGACGACCTGGATTTGGAACAACTTGAAGTCTTTTTCTTGAATGCAACTTCAGTTTCTTTTGAACGTATTGCTAAGCATCCAAACCACCAGTGAATTCCAGAACTTACCCACAACGCTGGAAAGGCTCCCGCTTTTGAAGGCCCGCGCGCTGCGTTTCAAGCGCATAATAACAGTTTTATTTATACTTCTATACACATTTGTAGAAAGTTTGTTGTGAGATGACCTGCCGAAACTGAATAAGCTCTAAGCTTAATAATATAAATTATTTTCGAAATCAAGCAATCTGCGCTCGACATTACCGAGTATCCTGCACAATTCATTTATAAAAAAAAAAACTTTTCTTGTGTTGTCTAGTCACAACGCTAAACGTTTGTTAACAGTTATGGCCTTAAGGTTCTTTTGGAAAATAAAAAATATTGGTACTTCTGTTTACTTAGATATTCGCTGTAATGAAATCACTTAAATGCTCTAACAAATTTTTAAGTCTATTAGGTTAAGTTTCTTTAAAAGTTTCGTCTTTCTATTGTTTTTTTTTTTTTTTACTTTGTACACTATTAAAAAACGTTTTGCTTCCAATCAAAAAGTTACTCTAGAAAGTTGAGTTCTCTTTTTACCTAGGGAAATATGCGTATGAAAGGAACCACACTTCCCTGAAGTGTTCAGAATGGCAGTGATAAAGAAAAGATGCACCCTTACATCAATGTTAAAGGCTTAGTCGCTAATCTTACAACGAAAGTGCAACATATTGCACGCAGTCGAATAAAGAGTTTAATTGAAAGAACATTTAATTGGAAAACTGCTTTCTTAATATTATTATAGTTTGCACAGCCTTGACCGTACATACTCTCATATCGTTGAATTTAGTTTGAAAGCAAACAGTTTACTTAAATACTTTGGAAGCTTCCTGTCGATCAAGTTTGTATGACTAGTAAGAAGTTAAAGTTCGTAAGTACATCCGTTTAACAGTTGTTCCAATTATATATTATAGCATTTACGTAAGATGCCCCCTAATAAAGCCCTTTCTATATTAATATGGCACTTTTACTAAAAAAAAAGAAAAGTAAATTCACTGTGAAATTTAAGAATTTAAATTTCACTCAATGAAATAAAATCCTAATAATTTATGTCCCATATTATTAAATTTACTAATTTTCATTTAGAGTTTTCTTCTACTAGAGCTCGTGGGAATTAACCGTAAACACAAAAGGAGTTTAAGGAAGTTGAATGAACTACTGGTCTACCTATGGACGTAGTATATCTCCAACTGGAGGCTATCTAAAAGGATACTTTTAATTTAAAGAAGAACTAAAAAGATTTTTTCCTATTTATTATTATTTACGGCGGATATATTAAGAAATTTATTAACAGCTTTAACAATTGGTCGCGTTCTTAAAAGGTCAACTTGGAACTCTGCCCCAATTAGGATATACGAGATTGATTTTAACAGTTTATCTTATAGAAAACGGTGGAGTTAAATTTTGCAATTTCGGTGTTTGTTGGTCAAACTTTGGTCTTAAAGGAGTAAAGTAAACCTACTTGGACCTTGCAGATTACCAAAAGAGCGGTTATGTATTAAAAAAGGGTTACATCACTAAAACCCTTTATGAATGCAGCATTAACTTTCAGCACTCTACTTCATAAGAAGAATGTAGACGTTTGTAATATATATTTTATGAAAAAATAAATGTTCCAAGTACGGAAAACAATACATCGCTATATTAAAACCCCCGTACTAATTTATGTATTACAGTTAGAAAAAGAAAAGTCAACGATAACGGCTTTTGTCTTGATTAAAAACTGTGGAGACCGAAAACTGATGAAAGGATATTGGTTGAAAATGTCAGTTGCTATACCTTTCGCAATTAAAAAATTATTTAAAAGACTAAATTTGCCATAAAGTCAGTTAGAGGTCAAATCACAAGTGTGATATTTACAAAAGCAGCCCCTTTACACAAAGAAAGATCACTTTCATTCACTAATAATTAGACATGGAAACTTTAATAATACCACATGGCACCGAACTGCATGAGTAGTAATAAACTGTCAAAGGGCTTGAGCATTTAGCTAACAAAAAAAAAGTGGCTTATATTTCCAGAACACAACCGGGGTTGCGATTAAATTATTTCAGGCTCCTAAAGGGTGCAAACTAAAGTGCATAAACTTTTAATACAGAAAAATTGCGAGACATGTATCAAAATAATAACATTTAAAGGAGATGTTGATATCAAAACTAAAGCTGATTATTTTTATCAACATATTTTAGGAAAAACACAGTGTATATGATATTGATCTATACTTTACCTCATTTAAAGGTTTAGCAAGGGCTTTGACGGTTTTGTGCAAATGTGCGCTAATTGTTTGGATCTTGAACTTTGAAGTTAAAGGCGACGCCTGAAAAAGAGAGCAATTTTTCATAACCATTAATTAAAAATATCCAAAGCCCAAAAGGTTTTATTAAAAGTTTTTGGAAGGTATTTAGGTTTGGTTGAGCTTAAAAAAAAAATTTGGCCTTTTAATGGCCTTTTTTAACGTGCATGCAAGTAGAATTTTTTTCGTTGTTTCCAATGTTCTTAATGAAACTTAGAATGCGCCTCAACTTTAGAGTATACTGCGAAGGACCCGAAAGAAGTCTTTTCTTGTGTGCGTTGAAGCTTACGCGGGGGTTGGATGTTGTGTGGCGGTTAATTTTAAGCGCTTGTTCATTGGCGTATCCGGTAAGCAACGCAATAAAATTGTTAGTAACTAACCGTTATTCTTCGCTATCTTTTATAGGCGCTATAGTTAAACACTAAGAGAGAAAAGTGTGAGTTATAGACTAACAAGAAGCAAGAAAATGCTTTCTAAACATATGTTTATTCGCCTTTCCATCAGCATGTTGCTTATATACAGTTAAGTTAAGATCAACAATTTCAATGTTTAAAAATCAGCTCTTTATTTTTGACAAATATATAGTTTTCTAATTAAGTTTTCTCTCTCAAGGTCAAATATTTCTGGTTTTACTAGTAACAATTCTATTTTGCCACTTTAAAGTTTTACAAATACATCTCTCTATTAGCGGGAATAGAGTTAGGCGATCTGTAAATCATAAGTTTAAGACAGAAGGTTAGAATATAGCCAGATATTGTTAGGAGGCTTAGCCTACGTATTTAACTATTAAGCCTCTATCTTTGGGTTTAAAAACATTACTTCAGAAAAGTTCAAGTCTCTCTTCTATTAGGCATTTTCTCGTCTCAAAACTGACCTCTCCTGTATGAAGTACATTGTATCTCGTATTAAACAAAGCCTTTCACGGATATATCTTTGAAGCCATGAGCAATTGTAAGCTATACATTTTAAAAGGACTAGTACAATAACATAAGCTAAACGGTTAAAATCTCTCTTGTCCTACTGTGACGAGATGAACCTTAGATCAATATTTATTCGCCATGGTGGTTCTTAGTTCTGAGAGTATAGTTTGAATACACCCTACGAAATAATGAATACTAATAGAAAATTGCTTTAAAACCTCTTTAACAGTTTTTTTTATAGTGGTTAATATAAGTCAGTTCTTACTCTTCATTATTGTATTTCTACAATTTATATTATATATTTTTGGGGAGCAGTGTACAGGGGGTATTCTGTCTCTATACTTACAAAGCCGCAGTGCGTAGATATGGTTTTCAATTGCAAACTTAACAAAAATTTTATATTATTTTAAGAATTAATATTGAACTTACTGATATATTACTTAACTAAACTTATTGTTTTTGTTAGACGAGGAAGTAATATAAAGTTTAAAGTTCACCTTCACTTTAATTCAACTGCAGTTTATATAGCATGGACTTAGTCTCAGATGGAAAAAAATATTTTGATGGATAATAATTGTTATAAAATGAAGAGTTACTCTAATTTCATATATACATAAATTTTTTGCTCACAGTTTGCAAAACTGTTTAGTATGGAATATCGATTATTACAGAAATCTTATTCAGAAATACTGTGTTAAATATATTTTTTATGGTATATCGTTTAGGAACTTTTCTCTATTGCTATCCGTTACTTATGAAATCATATAAATGTCTCTGTGACTTAACCGTTAAAGCACTGAATTAAGAAAACTAATAAAAAAGTCCAAGGAGTTACGATACGACTACTTAACCCTGGCAGTTAAAGCCGATAAATATATAGAAATTTTAAAAAGGCAAGAAAATTAGTTAAAAGTGTCGAGTTAGCAAGACCGTCACAAATTGAATACCGAAAAAAATTTATTATATATACGCTAGGGGTACGTTAGCCAGCGGTCAATTAAATATTTCTTACCTCAGCTAATTTATAACGTGGTGAAAAATCCTAAATAGTAAAAAACTGAGCTGGGAATCCATGAATTCTAAGGACTAGCTGTTTATATTTTACAGTTAACTTGTGTTACTCTAAACCATACGCTTAGTTTAGCCTAACTCCACTGTTGAGCATGGAGGGTTTGATAATAGAAATCTATCGCGGGGCTTTAACCAATTGCTACCTCTTGCAAAACAAACCTTAAAAAAATATGCGATGCTCAGTTGCAATAAGCCACCAGTAATTTAGTGAAGTAATAAAAAATTTCATCAAGTGTATACTTAATTCTTTACAATATTATAATAAAAAACCAAAAAACTTTGCTTTTCAAACTAAGTCTTTAATATAATATGTATCTATTAACTTTCTTCGTCTTACTCGCGTTGTCCCCCGCTAGAAGGAAAGTTTTGGTAAAACCTATTTACACAAAGAAAAGTCCCCGCTCTTGTATTCATTCCTGCAGTAATGCTTGGTGTTTATAGTGAAAGTGGCGACGAGCTGGAACTTACTTCTGATCCAGTGGAGATTGCATTGATAACTTATACAAGTTGTCTTCAAAAAAATAGTAACTTTTTTTATTATTATTTTCGCAATATATTATACTGGACTTGTATTTCTTTAACTGTTACTTAATAAGTTTGCCCCAAACTATTGTTCTTATTGCAAGAGAACGGCTTTGCATTTTTACAATGTCTTTGCAAAAAAGCTACACCCGGTATTGGTTCAACTCTTGTTTTCTAGTTTTTTTTTCAACTATAACTTTAAGGTACCATCCTTGAGACTTATTTTACCAAGAATGATGGATCTTTGCTCCATCTTTATTTGTGCCTTTTGCCAGATTGTGAGCCTTCTCGGCACGCTGGATACGGCCATCCTTATACCGTACTGCTTTTGCGTTTTAACATACCTCAAAAAGTCCCTCCTTTTTATTTTTATAGATTTACGAACTTCTTAAAAAGGTCAAAACTACTTCTAGTACTTTGCTAGTTTTTCTTATTTTAAGGTACTCTATAGTTTTAAAACATTACTTCGTTTTTTAGATTGTTGATCCACTTTTAGGGATCCACAAAAAGAAACTTTCGCTGCTTGTTGTGCAGTTTCACGGGCTTTTCCTTTATATACTTTATCTAGCTCAAGTTTTTAACTATTTATTACAATTTTTTTTACTCTCAGAGAGTAATTATGTAGAATCACTAGAAGTAGATCTTAAAATATTTATCTCTTCGTCGGTTAGTAGTCATTCTTCTGACGATATATTGCTCGTCTGTAGAAACATACGCAATACTGCAAGACTGGTAGACATGCCACCTAACGTGTGCGTTTGCTATTTTGTCGCTCATAGCAACACCAACAAACATTTGCCTTCGGTAGTTTGAATCCAGCTACTTATCAAAAGTTTATTCGCGAGTGGGTAGAAGGGCTTCCGGGCGTAACCATAGAAGTACTCGAGGGAGAAGAGGTAGCCTGTCTTTGTACTTCCGCCAGCACCTGCCCGTCTATACTCCCGCGTAGTTGAGGGCCCGTGGCTTGGGAGGCCTCTACAGTGTCGGGAAGGCGAGCGCTGACCCGCCGGCTCTGGTGATCCTCTCATATAGCCACGCGTCGGCGGCCAAGCCCGTCTGCCTGGTGGGGAAGGGTTTGCTCTCTTATATAAGCCTTCTAGTCAAACGTGGGCGGTAATGCGAAATTAACAAGGAATCACGTTCGACACGGGCGGTCTCTCTTTGAAGACCAGGACAGGAATGTGCGGTATCCTCTTTTGGAATCATTATATTTAAGATCCCCTGATCACCTGACGAAAGGGATGAAGATGGATATGGGCGGAAGCGCGGGTTGTTTTGGTCATGCGCACCTTACTCTGTCCGCCTTCCGCTTCTTTCAAGGCTGTCTCTAGGAGCGTTCGTTTCTCTGGTGGAATCGGGAAAGCTAAAGACTAGCCTCCACTGCTTGCTATGCATCGCTGTATACTGGCTACTCTACCGCTCTCTGAGGTGGTAACCCCTAGACACTTCCATTACAGGAGAACAGCGTGTCTTCCAAGGCGACCAGGCCGGACGACGTGCATCTCCTCTATAGCGGGAAGTCTGTAGAAGTCAACAATCCGGACGCGGAAGGACGACTGGGTTTGGCTTTGACGCTTTTGCGGACTTTCTTTATCCAACCGACCTTTCTCCTTACGGTAGTACTGGCGGACGGTTTAGCCTATGCGGCGAAGCGCTATGCACCCGGCCTGCTGGTGGACATGGCCACACTCACCGGTTGGCTTATAGAAGGGCTCGACTCTACCACTCGGTGTACACCTCCCTTTTTTCCAGGCGCCCAGGGAACGGCCACGGAAATAAACATGCCGCTATCTACGCCAGCAGCGAGAAAGTCTTACCTTCATTCCATTTCTCCCTCTAATTTGTAAACCGCAATATTCTCTTGCTCAAGATCGAGACGATCGCAGTCGAGAGCGGGAAGGTCAGCGGAGATCTCTGCCATCCGCTACCCTACGCGCCTGAATTTCTGCTGCCCGAGTTCCATTCTGCCGTGGCAGACATGAAGAACAGCCAGAAAAATCGCGATAATGCAGGTGAGTTCCCCTGGGAGTTGTGGGAGTTGTGGGAGTTGTACTGCTGAATCATGCCGAGGGCAGGTTGCGCAGCCCCCGCAGTATTTCTGAGCATGCACATCGAGGACTACTTGAAGGTCCTACCAGCCCACTTCGCTTGATTGGGCGCATAATCATTGGTTAATGAGTCAGAAACATGACACTCATTGGCTGCACATCGATATAGCGAGCTTGTGTATGCGAGACGAGAGAGCGACAGGTGGTTACACCTTCAAGTGCATACTGGCTTCTCTAATATGCCCAGCAACAGGATTCGGCGTTGCCTTGCTTTTCCACGTGGTGATGGCGTATATGAAGGAGACGGGAGAATAGTAGAATAAAGTGTATTAAAAGTGCAGTTGTGTGGACGGTTGGCGGGCGCTTCTCTTTACTCGCCGAAGTGCCACGTGCTTCGTCCTAGCGTCTTTTCTCGCATTACAGAATTCCGTTTTTATAGTACTGATAGTTGTCGTACAGTTTCGTCGAGAAGCTGGACATGCTGTCCTCGATCATGGTGTTGACTTGCCCCTGAGAGAAAAAAGATCACGCTTATGCCACGTGACTGACACGTGGACCTACTATGAGCTGTTTCTCCGTCAACGACACTTTGAAGCGGTCCTTGAGGGCTTTTATGCAGGCCTCTCCCCCGTAGAAGCAGGGCAGATTGGATCCTCTCTGCATGATTTCCGCCAAGAGGACGACCTTGTCCATGTGCCTCCTGGCAGCAATGAAGCCCTGAAGCATGAGGCTTCGGAAATAATGGTACATATCGCTCTCGACGCCGCCCATGACCTTCGAGGCAAAACGATCCCGCTCATATGAAGACCTGCACGCAATACACACAATCTGTACCTCCACAAAGTCGAGGCTCATTTTAAAGGACGCTGTTTCAAAACCCAAATTCCGCGGGGAGCTCCCAAGGAAAAACCCAAAGTCGATGTGCACCACATGCCCCGCGTGCGTTATAAGTATATTTCCATTGTGCCTACCAACCAATGAGCGAGGTGGCATTAGTTATCAGGAATGGATGTTCTCCACCTGTCCTTGACCTTCAGAAAGTAGCATATTAGCGAGTAGCCGGCTAGGCTCTCGACAAAGTTCTGCTGAGCTAGCAAGTATGGCCCTGTCCGCTGCTGGCCAAACTTCTACGAGAATCGGTGTAAGTCAGCGTGAGGAAAGCACGAACGGTGCAAACCTCCTCGAAGTAGTCATTCAGACTGCGAGAGCCCATCTGCTTCTTAATGGAGTGCAGCGAGATTGCGTTCTTGATGGTCTCGATAAGCCCGCCGTTGCTACCTGTGGCCACTATGCGGTACGGATGCAGCCAGAGCGCCAAATGCTCTTCCTCCCAGATATGCTTGAATTTGAGGATCATCTGGGCGGCCAGCACTTCCTGTCTGAGATCGTCTCCTGCCGAATGGATAACAGTTGCATACTACAATGCTGGAGATGTGCAAAAACTGCGCACCGCTTTTAACGATCATCGATCGGACATCCCAGCCGTCTGCCTGCCCATAAGGCGAGTTACAACGTATCCGGTCGACTTTTTCTTGGCGAGAATAATCGTGAAAGTAAAGCAAATAACAAAGCAGACAGAGAACACAGAGTCACCGTTCCACGGCTCTTTAAGCAGACGGGAGGGATGTTCGAGCTGAGGTCCTGTTTGACTCGAAGGGCCCTCATCTGCGCGAGAGGGCACTTCGAAGAGCTCCGACGGCCCTTCTGAAGCAGAAGAAAGCGGATCATCGCACTCGACTACCTCGACGAGGATAAGAAACGGCGCCTGTTTCCACGAGAGTTTGTTAACATATTGGAGAGCATAAGGCTTGCTGGTACTCGGTCTTTGGAGTCTAAAATAACGGCCTCTTCTGGAGGGATTCTAACCACGTGGTGTTGGTGACCCCTGTCATCGAGGGCTAGGGGGAAGGACACGCGGGTGGGCCGCGCAGGCAAGGAGAGATTTAGAGAGCGCAGCTTCATCGAAACCAAGGGTCGTGAAAAAATAATTGGATAATTTTTAACCAATAGTACTTCGGAATACAAATGCTCTTGCCACGTGTCTCTACATTTTATATTCAGTAATTTGATGCCGATTCCCACTAGTGCATCTAGCCAAAAGGAGAGGTCGACACAAGGCAAGTCGAAATAGAAATAAGCGACAACTTATAAAAGCGAGCTGAGCGCGTAGGTGCGTCTGAACAGTGGCCTTGCACTCCTGCGTAGTGTGCTACCAACGAACAGCCCTTCGACCAAATACCGCGTTACCTGCGAATAGGCGAGGATGCCTAGCGAGTGGGGGACGGGAAGGACATGCGCCGAACTGGTCTTCCGATGCCGCAGACACTCAGAGGACGGGAGAGGGTCGGGCGACTCCTGATCGCTGGAGGGCACAAGCGTGGGCAGGCGAGGTTGAGAGCCACTGGAGCACGCGGACGGGAGAAAAGCGCGGAAGCTTGCTGGTTCCAGTAAGATGGCCTGCTTGAACACACTTCCTTAGAAGTTTGATAACACAAACTTTATTTATTTTTTATTTTGTAACGTTGTAAGGACTTTACTTATAATAAAACGGCTTAATAAAACTAAAAATGTGTGCTTGCGCGCGGCACACGACCTGGTTCAGCCACCCGTCTTTGTAAGAAACTATAATGCATACTAGTGCAGGAAAACTACCACAAAAATGGCTTGAAGTAAGCTGTTGACATCGTTATTAGCACACATATTTCTAGTTGGATACTACACACACGTACATTTAAAGTTTCACTTTTTAACCTAAAATTTGTTATTAGTCAATGTAAATATAATTTTATGTAAATGAACGTGTTATAATATTTATTTATAATAACGATATAACAATATTTAAAGCTTTTTCTTAAGACCCAAAAAGGTTTGCAAAAGTTTTATTATTTCCTGTTCTTAATAAAAAATCTTATAAAATTTTAAGTTTGTTAAAATTGATTTCAAATGTAATAATTAAAAATTTTCTTTTGAAATTTGGAAATAAACAAAAAACTAATAAATAAATAAAAAAGTTGATTTGCGTAACTTGACGGGTTTATGATAAAACGGCACAAATAGTTAAAGAATTGCAAACAAGGTATCAAGGTACTAAATGGCAAAGCGCACCTGTTTAAGCCAGCGGGCATAACTGGATACCGAAGAGTCAGCATACTTACCCAACTGCGACTCTAAAAAGCAGATTACCTTTTATGGAAGAGGAATTTCACTTTTAAGGTTTTTGTATGAAAATAATAAGTAATGATAAAGTTTATGGTATAAATATTATAGTGATTTTTATAGTTTAGTAAGCTCTTTGCAACACAGACTGACTTCTATACAAAAAAAGGTAAACAATTGACGTGTACCTTGAAGATGTAGAAGGAAATTAAAATAGTCATAAAGTTTAATAGTATAACCGTTATGGTATATATAGAGGATACATAGAAAGAGTGGTATTACTATAAATTGCGGAACGAAATTTAATTTATAAAAAAAAAGTTATAAAAATCGCTTAAAACAAAACAAACTATTGGCCAATAACAAACCAAAAGAAGTACCAAACAGGCGAAACTGAAGTGGTGCGAGCAAGCAAACAGAAGAAACCGCTCGAGAGCGCCGTCTGGCGAGTGCCATAAGCAGCACATGTGGCTGCAAAAAATAGTGGGATGCGTAAATCTTTTAGGCGGTGATAAATGTATATTTGAACATATTATCAGACTCTACTTATCATACAAAAAAGTAACAAATTTGAGTAAACTAGAGAAAATCTAGTCATTGTTATATATAAGTTGGTATAAAAAGATTCCAACACGAGCTGTGGAATGTAGAAATTGAGCTTGGAAAACGGCATGTTCTACTCAGAAACAAAATAATCACCACCAAGACTAAGTTGGAAAGAATAAAACTAATACAAACAACTCGTTGACTAAATAGTCTTTAACGCCGGGATCGGGATACTGCCAAAGATAGGCAACGGCCAGCGAGACATCAAAAAAATCACTTCGAAAAAGTCTTTTTTATATAAAGTTTATACAAAAAAGATAAAAGTTTATGGTTAATATTTATCAATTTTTACCTTAACAGCCAAGAAATCTGAAAAACAGCAGCGTCATAGTAAATTCACAAGAAGAAGTAATAATTAGTTAACAAATCAAGTGCGAAGGAATATAAACACATTCAAGTAGTAACTAACTTAGTAATTTATAACTTTCCTTTAAAAAGTGGTCTTTTCATTGTTTTATAGTAAAAATTTATTACCAGAAATTTAAGGTGAATTTTAAACAATTAAAATTTTAAAAAATTGCAATTATATATATATAAAATTATTAAATACGTTATTCACAATTAAAAAGGATGTAAAATCAATACATCGATTTTTAAATTTCTAAAATCTAAATTTTTATATAAATCAAAAGAAAAGGGAGAGAATAATAGTAAGAAACAATAAAAACCCAAGTTTATTATTCACTTAAAAAAAATCCAAATTTAAGTGAACTGTTATAAAAATAGTTTGTTCGAGTAAAAAATTTCTGAAAAAGTGCAAAGTTAAAAGACATTAACTTTTAAGTAAAAAAAAAAAAATGATAAACTGAATATTTAAGGTAAAAAATATCAAAGTAAATTAACCTCCATTCCTTGGTAAACAAAGCGCCCAAAAAAAGCTACTTAAATTAATATACACCAGAAAAACTACTAACTTCGTCAGAAAAGGTTTTTAAATTAAAAAATTAACAAATTTATGTATTAACAACAAACAAAAATATGAAAAATAAGTAATGTGTTAATTATATTTTACGGAAAGAAAAGTTAAAATAAAAACAAAGACATAATATTGTAAAAGATCCACAAATTGGAAAAGGAAAAATTTAGAATTATGAATAAGTGTAGAAGTAATAAATAAATATAAAAATACAGATAGTGTTTTAAAAAGTTATCTGCAACGCAAAGTTCTTACGTTTCCCTCCAAAGACTGATTCCTCCTGTTAACTTTATTAGATGAGGATTTATTATTTACAACTTCTTCTTCCATATTTCCTAAAGATACTGGTACGTTACCATTTTGATTATCTTCAGTACTCTGCTCTTTCATTTCCTGGGTTATAGCCGCTGCTTTACGTCATCATTTAAAGAACTCCCCTAATTCGAAACGCCCCTAACCCCTAAAGTTGCTTACATACCTTTAGGATAAGCTGTTAGCTGAACCCTAACCCTCTTTAGAACACACGCTTTTACCTTAAACAGTATTTCAACATATGTTAAAAAGTTTTTGACTATTATATCGTATATCAAAATAGCAGATAGCATACTTCTTCATACAAAGGCAGCTACTTAGAAAGCTACAACCAACAAGTTGCTAAAAAGCAATTTTTCTGAATTATGAAATTTTAATTCAAGTTATATTTGTTTTTAAAACCTTTGGCGTGCCCTTACAATAAAACTATTCCTGATGGATTCCCTCTAGGCGAGTGCGTTGTTTTTAAATTTTTATGTAAGCACTTTTTGCGCGTTCACCTACCACAACATTTTTTTAACAGTTAAAGTCGTTTTTACATTCCACGTTCCCGCAAACTTCATTCGCTACTTTTTGGTGCTCCGTATTTATATTTAATCAGTTATTGGAGTAAAAAAAGCTTACATCGCCTGCTTTTCTTCCTTAACTACCTATTGCTTAGCTTCTTTCATCATTGCCTTCGTGCCAACGTCTTCGGTGGACTATGCAATTTCCGATACTTAATAAATAAGTTTGTCGAGTCAACGCAGACCTAAGAAGGGTAGAGTGTACTATAGGAAGACTTTAACGTATTAAAAACAATTACAGTTGTTAATGATGAAAAGATTGCTGCCTACGACGTACACAAACGTTTTTCTAGACTATTAAATTATTTGTAAACTAGGAGTTTACTACTAGAACTTAAACTAAAGTTTCAAATTTAAGTTGTGTAGGTTTTACCTTGGTGCCATATCTTTTCCCGCCGAGACTTAAAGGAACGGTGGAAAAAGCTTTTATCACTGCTTTGAAATTATTTTATACAAGTACAAAGAAAGCCCTTAACTTGCTTTCGTTGCTAACCCTCCTTGACTGCTCATAGAATAGTAATTATTTAAATAATCACCTATCATGCCGTCTTCTTAACTCAGTGATCTTATAGTTCTCCATTAACAAACAGCGAGTATGAAAGATTAATGCCATCAGATTTTTCAAAAGGAGAATAAACAAAAAAGGTTAATTAATTATACTCTTTGTGAGTACATAATATAACGATATTAGCTTCTTTCTTCTTATAACTTGCCCATGGACTGATACGCAAACATTGGAATTGACTAATTCGAGGGGACCTGGAGCCTTATTTAAACCCCTTATAGATTAAGATGGGATAAGGTTTAAGCGATAAAGGTGTGCTGCGTATCGGCTGTAGTTGCCAGTAATAAATACAGCAATTAATTAAATCAACAAGATTTGGATTTGTTTTCCAATACTTATTACCTTATTTTGTTGTTTCGTCTTACCATACACTGTAAGTGCATATTTTAACCATTATATGATAATTATAAATAGCTTAATCTCCTATAACCTTTTCTAACCAGTGAAATGTCTATTAGAAAATTACTTAGTATAATTATAACAAGATTTAGATATAAAAGTAGTCAAAATGGTTTTTCCTTATAAAATTAAGCATAAACGACCCTGTTATTTTGAGTTTTCGTAAGCAACTGCTCGTCCGTCTCAAAAGAAAAATACGAATACTTAATTCATGTGCTTTGAAGGTTTTATTCTTCAGTAGTTAAGACAGTTTACGATGATATAGTAAGTTAGAGAAGACTAACATATTTTATTTATCTTAGTACTTAACTATTTTAAAGCCAATAACTTTAACATTTTTTTTATTAAAAAATTTAATTCTACTATTTTAAGATTTATAACTTTTTTAGCTTATCAAAATTTATTAGGTTAATAGATTACTTGGAAAAACAAAGGTTTACCCTTTTTTTAGGATATGCAAAAAACAAAATATAAATGGATGTTGGCTTGCATTAAAATAATTTTATAAAAAATTTACATTTAACACAAGAGCTTACTGGAAAAATATTAAAATTCATTAATTCAAAATACCAAATTACACTTTTAATGGGTCACGTAATGTTAGATACCATATTTTTAGAATGCTAGGCATACTTTATTACATACTCAAGAGCCCTGGGCCAAATTTTGCAGAGCGGGTAACGATTCCCTAAGATCCTTCGCAAGCCTTATGAACCACTGTACAACACTAAATTTTTAGAATATCTGCACAAAACTAACATATTTTTCAGAGAGGGCAGCTTGACTATACAATGCTATGCTACCTGGTCTTAGGCCTATGACTACTGTACATAAAAATTCTAATAAGCGGAAGAGCTGTTCCGTAAAAAAAAAATATAGGTAGAAGTCATTAAAATATGTTTTAGTTTGCTAACAACCCACACAAGTGATCACCAACCTTCTAGGTAAATTAAAAAATAAAAAAAAACGTGTCGCGACATACTCGAACATGAGAATTTTTTGTATGTTATCGCTAGCATCTAGAGGCCCATTTTTATAACCATATAGTTTATATATTTACTTATTTAAGCACATTCATTGATATTAAAAAAAAACTGATGCAAAGCAAGTACCTTAATACATAAAAGGAGGACACTCTAGAACATAATAGGAGATAAGGAGAATATATCTAAAACCAGAGCAAAATCTTTTCTATATCTCTCTGACTCTTTTTTTTTGGTTATAATAACCATCAACCATGGCGACTTTTTGAGCTTAGTTAAATAAAATTACCTTTAGTAATGCATTTATAAACCGCGGGAGTAAGAAACCCATGACCTCATATATAGAAACTGGGTGGCTTAACTTAGTGTTACAAGGATAATCATTATAAGAATCTATTATTAAGATTTTATATATAATATAGAGTAAGATTTTTATAATTAAGTTCAGAACTCTCTCGGTGATGGTTTTTAGTGGTTTTTAGTGGTTTTCCACCACCCTAGGCCAAAACGGCAGGAACCTGGGCCCGATATTTTCCGCTTTTATTCCAGTACTTCGAGACGGTCATTATGGCTCTCTAAAGAGCGTACACTGGTGGGCATCCGCGTTCCAACCCTCCGCAAAAGAGGGAACTCAGATTAAGCGACTTAAAATCTGAAGAAGACTGACTGTAGCATGCCAGTACTAAAAAAAAATTTAAAGTTCAAAAGTTTTTAAAAATGTACTTTTTTACTTAGTAGATTATTTTGATTGATTTAATTTAATTTAAAGGGTAATTAGTAGAGAATGGTCCCTGAACAGGTGGAGTGTTTTAAACTGTTAAATTATAAGCATATATGTAAATAACTTTGATTTAATTCATTTAAACTCCTGCTTTTTTATTAAAAGGACCTTTTTTTCTCGTGCCCCACTTCCATTTCTCTAAACAGCAAGCCTCTTATTAAAATATAAACCACATTTTGGGCCGCACAAGGCAAGATTAATATGCCCTTGCGTCCGTAATATTCTTATATATATTTGAACTATTATTTACTATGTTAATGTTAAATGACCCCATCTATTTATTCTAAGACTTGTTAAGTTTTATTTGTCTCCTCTAGTAAAGTTTCTTCTTAACTAATAAATATTATTTAACTATATTTCTATAAGATATATCGATTTCCTCAAAAGTTTTTTTTCATATATAGTATAAAGTAAACCAGCATAAGCTGGTAGACAAGAATTTAGCGAGAATTAGTAAGGAAGCTAAACCTACTTTATAGTTGCTATTATCAAGCTTATCACTTAAAATTAAAACCCTATTACTAATAAATATATAAAATACAAGTTTCCTCAAAAGTGGCATATCGCTTTGATCTTACGGATATAGTAAGCTTATCAGTAATAAATGACTTGCTTTGTTAGTTTAGTGTGATCTAAAATTTACCTTAAATTAAATATCTCAGTATTTTTTAAAAGTGGAACTTATCCTAAAGGAAAGTAAAACTTAAATATGTAGTGGAGTATTGGCACACCACCATGGTTGAAAGCGATATTCAGTTAATTTTTACAATAATTAGGGATAATATAAAAAATTGTTAGTTGAGGGGCTTAGCTGTAAGTTCTACGAATTGGAACAAATTCATTAGTAAATTATTTTTTAATGCACCTGTTAAACATTAAAAAAGTTATTGTGGAAAAATTTTTCCATGAGTTTATTAACCTGCTTTATTAAAGAGCGGTTGTTAAAGAATTTTATTTATTAAAAGTTATAACTACAATATTAAACTGACTGCGATGATTTATAGTATAGTATTTTTGTTGACATTAGCGACTGCCAAAGTTTTTATAAAAATGCTCTTAATTTCGGCTTGGCCTGTGGCATTAATTTTTATTGACCGGGAGCTTTACAAAATACTCAACAAGTCCCTTTTTTAAGGATAAAAATCGGTAGGGTAGTAAATGATTAACTGATTTTTATGCATAAGCGTCGCTTTAGAAGCTAAGTGGTTATTCTAACGAACGTATTGTACTGCGTATTTGTAGCATCCTTAACCTAATTTAAAGTCAAGAATATTGATACAGTCGACTTCGACTATAATGAACTCCGGGCACCAGCTATTTTTGTTCGGTAAAACCGAGCTAGTCAAAAAACGGTATATACTGCAAAAATAGAAAGACGATTGAAATGGTTTTTTTTTTCAATATAAGCATGTTTTTTATTGCCCATCCTTTCAAAAAATACATAAAAATAAGTTTTTGAAAAATAATTGGTTATCGACTTCTGTGTCAAACCACTGTTGACAAACGTTATTTCTATTTGAGAAAAGGACCGAGACCAAAGGGTTATTTTCTCTTAAACCAAGGGCTCGTTTTTAGTCTGTTTGTTATAGGGGTGAACCACCCTTCAGCTGTAATACAACAAAGTTAGCAAGTTATTCTAGTTCGGAGAGAGTTCTCATCTATTTTAAAAAGGAAACTATCCTCTATAATGCTCTCTACAGTGGAAAATATGGATTCATTTCAAGTTATAGCAGGTACGACTGTAATATGTCAAAACGATGAAATAAATTAATAATATAAATAATACGGTCAAGAGAGAGCCTTCCCTCTAGAGGCCCAAGTTTTCTACAACTGAAACATATAAACTTGGACTTTACACTTTATTGCAGTTAAAATATATTTTGAAGTCAATTTAAACATCTAGTAATGCTGTTAACGGTTTCTTCATAGTTATACGAGTTCTTTGATATTTAGGGCAAAAGAAGTAAAAACTGTATTCTGCTCCTTTAAAGTTTAGTAATAACCACTTTGTACAATGTAATAAAGGTTAATCCCATTGTCGGCCATTACAGTAATTTTTTATACAAAAAATTGTCCCTGCACCTGCACGCTAGTGTATTACCAACTCTATAAAACTGTAAATATTAACGGCTTAATATCGAAAAATATACGGTTCCTAATGCGTTTCCGATTACGCCCTGAGTGCGCATAGCACGAGCCACTATTGTTGAACGTTGGCAAACTAAGCGGACTCTTTAAAACTTTAACATTTACGTTGTTAATGGTTCTTATTATAAAGCAAGCAATTTTGGACACGCTCTCTAAAAGACAGAAACCTCATATTTCTTTAGGAATATCCAGCTAATAACTTAATTCTTAAAACGTTTAAATTTTAAATTAATATTTATCTCAAGCTTTATAGCAGTTTGTAGAATTGAGTCCCTATTCTATGCATTAACAGTTGTGTGTGTCAATTAAGTTACACTGAAAAATAAAAACAAAAAATTAGCGCTGCACTTCTTAACAGTAACAGATTAATATTTTAAATATTAATTTATTAAAATTGCACGTATAAGGAATGGATTCCAGTGATGTGCGATTACAAAGTAGCAAACAAAGTGCGCTTTTAATAGTTCTTTATGTCTCATTACCAGTTTATAGTTAAATAGCGCTCCACCGCGTATTGGAGTTCTAAGGCGTCTGGTTTAACAGAAGGGGCACAGTCAATGAGCACGGCGCGCAAGAAAACAATATTAGCGAAGGCGTTGAAACAGTAAGCTACGCGACTGAGAGACTTTGGGCGCACAAAAGGGAGAAGGCGAGCGTGAAGGAGTCTCCCGACGTTTCGCAAGTCAGCTTGGATACCAGCGAGTTGCTCGGCGAGTGTGCTTTCAGGAATAGTCCGTCCGCTGTTGACTGTGTCACAGATGCGAACTACAGTCTCAAAAGCGCTGCGAAGCCCCTTATCCAATTCGAGCCACCAGTCCTCCTTCAGCTTTCCGTCGAGCGTGAGAAAGTGTGCTTTTACCTACACCAAATAGTCACAAAATGTCGAGCTACAACAAAAAACAAATAGGCCATACTAAGGTCTTAATAATATTATTTTCGATTTTGTTGGCTGTCTTCGCATCAAAAACGTTCGTTAGCATAGTTTTAAGGCACTTGATAAGTTTTTTAAAGTCCTCGTCGACGGACATCCGGGCGACTTTTTTTCCTATGCCTGTC
>NW_026972442.1:0-47565 GCF_036711695.1 Zophobas morio | reverse complement strand
GTTCGTAGATACAAGAAAACTGTTAAAATTCTTCAGAAACGTCACTTTTGAAGTGTTTTCTTGTACTTTTAAGCCAATCAGATACCCTACGGGCTCGGAAAGTGCAACGAAACCAACAAATTTTAGCTAGAAACTGTATTTTTGTCGATTTTTATTGAATTTGAACTATATTTCAAAGTTTTTTGATGGTTCTGAGCCACCAAACACACTTAAAGCATGCAGAATCGACTCAGAATAGGAAAAGGAGACGTTTAGGTCAATTTTATGCATTCTGGCGTTCGTAGATACAAGAAAACTGTTAAAATTCTTCAGAAACGTCACTTTTGAAGTGTTTTCTTGTACTTTTAAGCCAATCAGATACCCTACGGGCTCGGAAAGTGCAACGAAACCATCAAATTTTAGCTAGAAACTGTATTTTTGTCGATTTTTATTGAATTTGAACTATATTTCAACGTTTTTTGATGGTTCTGAGCCACCAAACACACTTAAAGCATGCAGAATCGACTCAGAATAGGAAAAGGAGACGTTTAGGTCAATTTTATCCATTCTGGCCGTTCGTAGATACAAGAAAACTGTTAAAATTCTTCAGAAACGTCACTTTTGAAGTGTTTTCTTGTACTTTTAAGCCAATCAGATACCCTACGGGCTCGGAAAGTGCAACGAAACCATCAAATTTTAGCTAGAAACTATATTTTTGTCGATTTTTATTGAATTTGAACTATATTTCAACGTTTTTTGATGGTTCTGAGCCACCAAACACACTTAAAGCATGCAGAATCGACTCAGAATAGGAAAAGGAGACGTTTAGGTCAATTTTATGCATTCTGGCGTTCGTAGATACAAGAAAACTGTTAAAATTCTTCAGAAACGTGACTTTTGAAGTGTTTTCTTGTACTTTTAAGCCAATCAGATACCCTACGGGCTCGGAAAGTGCAACGAAACCATCAAATTTTAGCTAGAAACTGTATTTTTGTCGATTTTTATTGAATTTGAACTATATTTCAACGTTTTTTGATGGTTCTGAGCCACCAAACACACTTAAAGCATGCAGAATCGACTCAGAATAGGAAAAGGAGACGTTTAGGTCAATTTTATGCATTCTGGCGTTCGTAGATACAAGAAAACTGTTAAAATTCTTCAGAAACGTCACTTTTGAAGTGTTTTCTTGTACTTTTAAGCCAATCAGATACACTACGGGCTCGGAAAGTGCAACGAAACCATCAAATTTTAGCTAGAAACTGTATTTTTGTCGATTTTTATTGAATTTGAACTATATTTCAACGTTTTTTGATGGTTCTGAGCCACCAAACACACTTAAAGCATGCAGAATCGACTCAGAATAGGAAAAGGAGACGTTTAGGTCAATTTTATGCATTCTGGCGTTCGTAGATACAAGAAAACTGTTAAAATTCTTCAGAAACGTCACTTTTGAAGTGTTTTCTTGTACTTTTAAGCCAATCAGATACCCTACGGGCTCGGAAAGTGCAACGAAACCATCAAATTTTAGCTAGAAACTGTATTTTTGTCGATTTTTATTGAATTTGAACTATATTTCAACGTTTTTTGATGGTTCTGAGCCACCAAACACACTTAAAGCATGCAGAATCGACTCAGAATAGGAAAAGGAGACGTTTAGGTCAATTTTATGCGTTCTGGCGTTCGTAGATACAAGAAAACTGTTAAAATTCTTCAGAAACGTCACTTTTGAAGTGTTTTCTTGTACTTTTAAGCCAATCAGATACCCTACGGGCTCGGAAAGTGCAACGAAACCATCAAATTTTAGCTAGAAACTGTATTTTTGTCGATTTTTATTGAATTTGAACTATATTTCAACGTTTTTTGATGGTTCTGAGCCACCAAACACACTTAAAGCATGCAGAATCGACTCAGAATAGGAAAAGGAGACGTTTAGGTCAATTTTATGCATTCTGGCGTTCGTAGATACAAGAAAACTGTTAAAATTCTTCAGAAACGTCACTTTTGAAGTGTTTTCTTGTACTTTTAAGCCAATCAGATACCCTACGGGCTCGGAAAGTGCAACCAAACCATCAAATTTTAGCTAGAAACTGTATTTTTGTCGATTTTTATTGAATTTGAACTATATTTCAACGTTTTTTGATGGTTCTGAGCCACCAAACACACTTAAAGCATGCAGAATCGACTCAGAATAGGAAAAGGAGACGTTTAGGTCAATTTTATGCATTCTGGCGTTCGTAGATACAAGAAAACTGTTAAAATTCTTCAGAAACGTGACTTTTGAAGTGTTTTCTTGTACTTTTAAGCCAATCAGATACCCTACGGGCTCGGAAAGTGCAACGAAACCATCAAATTTTAGCTAGAAACTGTATTTTTGTCGATTTTTATTGAATTTGAACTATATTTCAACGTTTTTTGATGGTTCTGAGCCACCAAACACACTTAAAGCATGCAGAATCGACTCAGAATAGGAAAAGGAGACGTTTAGGTCAATTTTATGCATTCTGGCGTTCGTAGATACAAGAAAACTGTTAAAATTCTTCAGAAACGTCACTTTTGAAGTGTTTTCTTGTACTTTTAAGCCAATCAGATACCCTACGGGCTCGGAAAGTGCAACGAAACCATCAAATTTTAGCTAGAAACTGTATTTTTGTCGATTTTTATTGAATTTGAACTATATTTCAACGTTTTTTGATGGTTCTGAGCCACCAAACACACTTAAAGCATGCAGAATCGACTCAGAATAGGAAAAGGAGACGTTTAGGTCAATTTTATGCATTCTGGCGTTCGTAGATACAAGAAAACTGTTAAAATTCTTCAGAAACGTCACTTTTGAAGTGTTTTCTTGTACTTTTAAGCCAATCAGATACCCTACGGGCTCGGAAAGTGCAACGAAACCAACAAATTTTAGCTAGAAACTGTATTTTTGTCGATTTTTATTGAATTTGAACTATATTTCAAAGTTTTTTGATGGTTCTGAGCCACCAAACACACTTAAAGCATGCAGAATCGACTCAGAATAGGAAAAGGAGACGTTTAGGTCAATTTTATGCATTCTGGCGTTCGTAGATACAAGAAAACTGTTAAAATTCTTCAGAAACGTCACTTTTGAAGTGTTTTCTTGTACTTTTAAGCCAATCAGATACCCTACGGGCTCGGAAAGTGCAACGAAACCATCAAATTTTAGCTAGAAACTGTATTTTTGTCGATTTTTATTGAATTTGAACTATATTTCAACGTTTTTTGATGGTTCTGAGCCACCAAACACACTTAAAGCATGCAGAATCGACTCAGAATAGGAAAAGGAGACGTTTAGGTCAATTTTATCCATTCTGGCGTTCGTAGATACAAGAAAACTGTTAAAATTCTTCAGAAACGTCACTTTTGAAGTGTTTTCTTGTACTTTTAAGCCAATCAGATACCCTACGGGCTCGGAAAGTGCAACGAAACCATCAAATTTTAGCTAGAAACTATATTTTTGTCGATTTTTATTGAATTTGAACTATATTTCAACGTTTTTTGATGGTTCTGAGCCACCAAACACACTTAAAGCATGCAGAATCGACTCAGAATAGGAAAAGGAGACGTTTAGGTCAATTTTATGCATTCTGGCGTTCGTAGATACAAGAAAACTGTTAAAATTCTTCAGAAACGTGACTTTTGAAGTGTTTTCTTGTACTTTTAAGCCAATCAGATACCCTACGGGCTCGGAAAGTGCAACGAAACCATCAAATTTTAGCTAGAAACTGTATTTTTGTCGATTTTTATTGAATTTGAACTATATTTCAACGTTTTTTGATGGTTCTGAGCCACCAAACACACTTAAAGCATGCAGAATCGACTCAGAATAGGAAAAGGAGACGTTTAGGTCAATTTTATGCATTCTGGCGTTCGTAGATACAAGAAAACTGTTAAAATTCTTCAGAAACGTCACTTTTGAAGTGTTTTCTTGTACTTTTAAGCCAATCAGATACACTACGGGCTCGGAAAGTGCAACGAAACCATCAAATTTTAGCTAGAAACTGTATTTTTGTCGATTTTATTGAATTTGAACTATATTTCAACGTTTTTTGATGGTTCTGAGCCACCAAACACACTTAAAGCATGCAGAATCGACTCAGAATAGGAAAAGGAGACGTTTAGGTCAATTTTATGCATTCTGGCGTTCGTAGATACAAGAAAACTGTTAAAATTCTTCAGAAACGTCACTTTTGAAGTGTTTTCTTGTACTTTTAAGCCAATCAGATACCCTACGGGCTCGGAAAGTGCAACGAAACCATCAAATTTTAGCTAGAAACTGTATTTTTGTCGATTTTTATTGAATTTGAACTATATTTCAACGTTTTTTGATGGTTCTGAGCCACCAAACACACTTAAAGCATGCAGAATCGACTCAGAATAGGAAAAGGAGACGTTTAGGTCAATTTTATGCGTTCTGGCGTTCGTAGATACAAGAAAACTGTTAAAATTCTTCAGAAACGTCACTTTTGAAGTGTTTTCTTGTACTTTTAAGCCAATCAGATACCCTACGGGCTCGGAAAGTGCAACGAAACCATCAAATTTTAGCTAGAAACTGTATTTTTGTCGATTTTTATTGAATTTGAACTATATTTCAACGTTTTTTGATGGTTCTGAGCCACCAAACACACTTAAAGCATGCAGAATCGACTCAGAATAGGAAAAGGAGACGTTTAGGTCAATTTTATGCATTCTGGCGTTCGTAGATACAAGAAAACTGTTAAAATTCTTCAGAAACGTCACTTTTGAAGTGTTTTCTTGTACTTTTAAGCCAATCAGATACCCTACGGGCTCGGAAAGTGCAACGAAACCATCAAATTTTAGCTAGAAACTGTATTTTTGTCGATTTTTATTGAATTTGAACTATATTTCAACGTTTTTTGATGGTTCTGAGCCACCAAACACACTTAAAGCATGCAGAATCGACTCAGAATAGGAAAAGGAGACGTTTAGGTCAATTTTATGCATTCTGGCGTTCGTAGATACAAGAAAACTGTTAAAATTCTTCAGAAACGTCACTTCTGAAGTGTTTTCTTGTACTTTTAAGCCAATCAGATACCCTACGGGCTCGGAAAGTGCAACGAAACCATCAAATTTTAGCTAGAAACTGTATTTTTGTCGATTTTTATTGAATTTGAACTATATTTCAACGTTTTTTGATGGTTCTGAGCCACCAAACACACTTAAAGCATGCAGAATCGACTCAGAATAGGAAAAGGAGACGTTTAGGTCAATTTTATGCATTCTGGCGTTCGTAGATACAAGAAAACTGTTAAAATTCTTCAGAAACGTCACTTTTGAAGTGTTTTCTTGTACTTTTAAGCCAATCAGATACCCTACGGGCTCGGAAAGTGCAACGAAACCATCAAATTTTAGCTAGAAACTGTATTTTTGTCGATTTTTATTGAATTTGAACTATATTTCAACGTTTTTTGATGGTTCTGAGCCACCAAACACACTTAAAGCATGCAGAATCGACTCAGAATAGGAAAAGGAGACGTTTAGGTCAATTTTATGCATTCTGGCGTTCGTAGATACAAGAAAACTGTTAAAATTCTTCAGAAACGTCACTTTTGAAGTGTTTTCTTGTACTTTTAAGCCAATCAGATACCCTACGGGCTCGGAAAGTGCAACGAAACCATCAAATTTTAGCTAGAAACTGTATTTTTGTCGATTTTTATTGAATTTGAACTATATTTCAACGTTTTTTGATGGTTCTGAGCCACCAAACACACTTAAAGCATGCAGAATCGACTCAGAATAGGAAAAGGAGACGTTTAGGTCAATTTTATGCATTCTGGCGTTCGTAGATACAAGAAAACTGTTAAAATTCTTCAGAAACGTCACTTTTGAAGTGTTTTCTTGTACTTTTAAGCCAATCAGATACCCTACGGGCTCGGAAAGTGCAACGAAACCATCAAATTTTAGCTAGAAACTGTATTTTTGTCGATTTTTATTGAATTTGAACTATATTTCAACGTTTTTTGATGGTTCTGAGCCACCAAACACACTTAAAGCATGCAGAATCGACTCAGAATAGGAAAAGGAGACGTTTAGGTCAATTTTATGCATTCTGGCGTTCGTAGATACAAGAAAACTGTTAAAATTCTTCAGAAACGTCACTTTTGAAGTGTTTTCTTGTACTTTTAAGCCAATCAGATACCCAACGGGCTCGGAAAGTGCAACGAAACCATCAAATTTTAGCTAGAAACTGTATTTTTGTCGATTTTTATTGAATTTGAACTATATTTCAACGTTTTTTGATGGTTCTGAGCCACCAAACACACTTAAAGCATGCAGAAACGACTCAGAATAGGAAAAGGAGACGTTTAGGTCAATTTTATGCATTCTGGCGTTCGTAGATACAAGAAAACTGTTAAAATTCTTCAGAAACGTCACTTTTGAAGTGTTTTCTTGTACTTTTAAGCCAATCAGATACCCTACGGGCTCGGAAAGTGCAACGAAACCATCAAATTTTAGCTAGAAACTGTATTTTTGTCGATTTTTATTGAATTTGAACTATATTTCAACGTTTTTTGATGGTTCTGAGCCACCAAACACACTTAAAGCATGCAGAATCGACTCAGAATAGGAAAAGGAGACGTTTAGGTCAATTTTATGCGTTCTGGCGTTCGTAGATACAAGAAAACTGTTAAAATTCTTCAGAAACGTCACTTTTGAAGTGTTTTCTTGTACTTTTAAGCCAATCAGATACCCTACGGGCTCGGAAAGTGCAACGAAACCATCAAATTTTAGCTAGAAACTGTATTTTTGTCGATTTTTATTGAATTTGAACTATATTTCAACGTTTTTTGATGGTTCTGAGCCACCAAACACACTTAAAGCATGCAGAATCGACTCAGAATAGGAAAAGGAGACGTTTAGGTCAATTTTATGCATTCTGGCGTTCGTAGATACAAGAAAACTGTTAAAATTCTTCAGAAACGTGACTTTTGAAGTGTTTTCTTGTACTTTTAAGCCAATCAGATACCCTACGGGCTCGGAAAGTGCAACGAAACCATCAAATTTTAGCTAGAAACTGTATTTTTGTCGATTTTTATTGAATTTGAACTATATTTCAACGTTTTTTGATGGTTCTGAGCCACCAAACACACTTAAAGCATGCAGAATCGACTCAGAATAGGAAAAGGAGACGTTTAGGTCAATTTTATGCATTCTGGCGTTCGTAGATACAAGAAAACTGTTAAAATTCTTCAGAAACGTCACTTTTGAAGTGTTTTCTTGTACTTTTAAGCCAATCAGATACACTACGGGCTCGGAAAGTGCAACGAAACCATCAAATTTTAGCTAGAAACTGTATTTTTGTCGATTTTATTGAATTTGAACTATATTTCAACGTTTTTTGATGGTTCTGAGCCACCAAACACACTTAAAGCATGCAGAATCGACTCAGAATAGGAAAAGGAGACGTTTAGGTCAATTTTATGCATTCTGGCGTTCGTAGATACAAGAAAACTGTTAAAATTCTTCAGAAACGTCACTTTTGAAGTGTTTTCTTGTACTTTTAATCCAATCAGATACCCTACGGGCTCGGAAAGTGCAACGAAACCATCAAATTTTAGCTAGAAACTGTATTTTTGTCGATTTTTATTGAATTTGAACTATATTTCAACGTTTTTTGATGGTTCTGAGCCACCAAACACACTTAAAGCATGCAGAATCGACTCAGAGTAGGAAAAGGAGACGTTTAGGTCAATTTTATGCGTTCTGGCGTTCGTAGATACAAGAAAACTGTTAAAATTCTTCAGAAACGTCACTTTTGAAGTGTTTTCTTGTACTTTTAAGCCAATCAGATACCCTACGGGCTCGGAAAGTGCAACGAAACCATCAAATTTTAGCTAGAAACTGTATTTTTGTCGATTTTTATTGAATTTGAACTATATTTCAACGTTTTTTGATGGTTCTGAGCCACCAAACACACTTAAAGCATGCAGAATCGACTCAGAATAGGAAAAGGAGACGTTTAGGTCAATTTTATGCATTCTGGCGTTCGTAGATACAAGAAAACTGTTAAAATTCTTCAGAAACGTCACTTTTGAAGTGTTTTCTTGTACTTTTAAGCCAATCAGATACCCTACGGGCTCGGAAAGTGCAACGAAACCATCAAATTTTAGCTAGAAACTGTATTTTTGTCGATTTTTATTGAATTTGAACTATATTTCAACGTTTTTTGATGGTTCTGAGCCACCAAACACACTTAAAGCATGCAGAATCGACTCAGAATAGGAAAAGGAGACGTTTAGGTCAATTTTATGCATTCTGGCGTTCGTAGATACAAGAAAACTGTTAAAATTCTTCAGAAACGTCACTTCTGAAGTGTTTTCTTGTACTTTTAAGCCAATCAGATACCCTACGGGCTCGGAAAGTGCAACGAAACCATCAAATTTTAGCTAGAAACTGTATTTTTGTCGATTTTTATTGAATTTGAACTATATTTCAACGTTTTTTGATGGTTCTGAGCCACCAAACACACTTAAAGCATGCAGAATCGACTCAGAATAGGAAAAGGAGACGTTTAGGTCAATTTTATGCATTCTGGCGTTCGTAGATACAAGAAAACTGTTAAAATTCTTCAGAAACGTCACTTTTGAAGTGTTTTCTTGTACTTTTAAGCCAATCAGATACCCTACGGGCTCGGAAAGTGCAACGAAACCATCAAATTTTAGCTAGAAACTGTATTTTTGTCGATTTTTATTGAATTTGAACTATATTTCAACGTTTTTTGATGGTTCTGAGCCACCAAACACACTTAAAGCATGCAGAATCGACTCAGAATAGGAAAAGGAGACGTTTAGGTCAATTTTATGCATTCTGGCGTTCGTAGATACAAGAAAACTGTTAAAATTCTTCAGAAACGTCACTTTTGAAGTGTTTTCTTGTACTTTTAAGCCAATCAGATACCCTACGGGCTCGGAAAGTGCAACGAAACCATCAAATTTTAGCTAGAAACTGTATTTTTGTCGATTTTTATTGAATTTGAACTATATTTCAACGTTTTTTGATGGTTCTGAGCCACCAAACACACTTAAAGCATGCAGAATCGACTCAGAATAGGAAAAGGAGACGTTTAGGTCAATTTTATGCATTCTGGCGTTCGTAGATACAAGAAAACTGTTAAAATTCTTCAGAAACGTCACTTTTGAAGTGTTTTCTTGTACTTTTAAGCCAATCAGATACCCTACGGGCTCGGAAAGTGCAACGAAACCATCAAATTTTAGCTAGAAACTGTATTTTTGTCGATTTTTATTGAATTTGAACTATATTTCAACGTTTTTTGATGGTTCTGAGCCACCAAACACACTTAAACATGCAGAATCGACTCAGAATAGGAAAAGGAGACGTTTAGGTCAATTTTATGCATTCTGGCGTTCGTAGATACAAGAAAACTGTTAAAATTCTTCAGAAACGTCACTTCTGAAGTGTTTTCTTGTACTTTTAAGCCAATCAGATACCCTACGGGCTCGGAAAGTGCAACGAAACCATCAAATTTTAGCTAGAAACTGTATTTTTGTCGATTTTTATTGAATTTGAACTATATTTCAACGTTTTTTGATGGTTCTGAGCCACCAAACACACTTAAAGCATGCAGAATCGACTCAGAATAGGAAAAGGAGACGTTTAGGTCAATTTTATGCATTCTGGCGTTCGTAGATACAAGAAAACTGTTAAAATTCTTCAGAAACGTCACTTTTGAAGTGTTTTCTTGTACTTTTAAGCCAATCAGATACCCTACGGGCTCGGAAAGTGCAACGAAACCATCAAATTTTAGCTAGAAACTGTATTTTTGTCGATTTTTATTGAATTTGAACTATATTTCAACGTTTTTTGATGGTTCTGAGCCACCAAACACACTTAAAGCATGCAGAATCGACTCAGAATAGGAAAAGGAGACGTTTAGGTCAATTTTATGCATTCTGGCGTTCGTAGATACAAGAAAACTGTTAAAATTCTTCAGAAACGTCACTTTTGAAGTGTTTTCTTGTACTTTTAAGCCAATCAGATACCCTACGGGCTCGGAAAGTGCAACGAAACCATCAAATTTTAGCTAGAAACTGTATTTTTGTCGATTTTTATTGAATTTGAACTATATTTCAACGTTTTTTGATGGTTCTGAGCCACCAAACACACTTAAAGCATGCAGAATCGACTCAGAATAGGAAAAGGAGACGTTTAGGTCAATTTTATGCATTCTGGCGTTCGTAGATACAAGAAAACTGTTAAAATTCTTCAGAAACGTCACTTTTGAAGTGTTTTCTTGTACTTTTAAGCCAATCAGATACCCAACGGGCTCGGAAAGTGCAACGAAACCATCAAATTTTAGCTAGAAACTGTATTTTTGTCGATTTTTATTGAATTTGAACTATATTTCAACGTTTTTTGATGGTTCTGAGCCACCAAACACACTTAAAGCATGCAGAAACGACTCAGAATAGGAAAAGGAGACGTTTAGGTCAATTTTATGCATTCTGGCGTTCGTAGATACAAGAAAACTGTTAAAATTCTTCAGAAACGTCACTTTTGAAGTGTTTTCTTGTACTTTTAAGCCAATCAGATACCCTACGGGCTCGGAAAGTGCAACGAAACCATCAAATTTTAGCTAGAAACTGTATTTTTGTCGATTTTTATTGAATTTGAACTATATTTCAACGTTTTTTGATGGTTCTGAGCCACCAAACACACTTAAAGCATGCAGAATCGACTCAGAATTGGAAAAGGAGACGTTTAGGTCAATTTTATGCATTCTGGCGTTCGTAGATACAAGAAAACTGTTAAAATTCTTCAGAAACGTCACTTTTGAAGTGTTTTCTTGTACTTTTAAGCCAATCAGATACCCTACGGGCTCGGAAAGTGCAACGAAACCATCAAATTTTAGCTAGAAACTGTATTTTTGTCGATTTTTATTGAATTTGAACTATATTTCAACGTTTTTTGATGGTTCTGAGCCACCAAACACACTTAAAGCATGCAGAATCGACTCAGAATAGGAAAAGGAGACGTTTAGGTCAATTTTATGCATTCTGGCGTTCGTAGATACAAGAAAACTGTTAAAATTCTTCAGAAACGTCACTTTTGAAGTGTTTTCTTGTACTTTTAAGCCAATCAGATACCCTACGGGCTCGGAAAGTGCAACGAAACCATCAAATTTTAGCTAGAAACTGTATTTTTGTCGATTTTTATTGAATTTGAACTATATTTCAACGTTTTTTGATGGTTCTGAGCCACCAAACACACTTAAAGCATGCAGAAACGACTCTGAATAGGAAAAGGAGACGTTTAGGTCAATTTTATGCATTCTGGCGTTCGTAGATACAAGAAAACTGTTAAAATTCTTCAGAAACGTCACTTTTGAAGTGTTTTCTTGTACTTTTAAGCCAATCAGATACCCTACGGGCTCGGAAAGTGCAACGAAACCATCAAATTTTAGCTAGAAACTGTATTTTTGTCGATTTTTATTGAATTTGAACTACACTGCGTTTCAAATAAAATGCACCACCTAGAAGGAGTAGGTGTAGAATGTTGAAATTTGGTGGAGAAGACTATTGCATATAGACAAACATTTGATTAAAATTTCAAAGAAAAAATAAAATGTCTAACACAAGAAATGTTAATAATGTGTTAAAATTCCACCTGAGCGAATACAAGACTGTATTCCTCTAGGCATGCTTAAAATGAGATGATCTATTGCCTGTCGGGGTATCTCATTCCAGGCATTTTGAATTTGTTGTAGCAATTCTTCCAAAATCTTTGGAGGATGTGGTAAATTGCGCAGCCTTCTATGCATTACATCCTATACATGTTCGATTGTTGATAAATCAGGTAATCGGGCAGACCAGGGTAACAAGTTGACGTTATTTTCCTCAAACACTCTTTAAGTTAATATGGCCACATGAGGCCACGCATTATCTTTTTGAAAAGATGTTCTTCGACGGTTCTAGAGATAAGGAAAAAGAATTTGATTTAACACGTTATCGATGTAACGCCGGGCATTTAGCGTGCCTGGAATGAACACTAAGGGGGTACTTCAACAGATGTGTATACCCCCCCTTATCATTACTCCAGGTGTTATAGCGGTATGACGTCTCTGTACAAATTCCAGATTTTACCTTTGGCCTCGAGGCCTTCGAACACGTATGCGTCCATCAGAGTGCCACAAAAAAAACTTAGACTCGCTTCTAAACATTATGACATTCCACTGTTACAGCCATTGCTGCCTGTCTTGGTACCAGTGAAGCCTGGTAGTTTTGTGTTCTTGTGGTAAGGGAAGTTTACAGTTTGGACCATAAGATCTCAAGCCAAAGGAACGAATTTGGCGGTAGATGGTACTCCTCGGATTCTGTGCCCAATTGCTGTCATCCAGTCCATCCCGACTGATCATTATGGTTACCAAGGGTATTGAATAACACTTCTTCTTAGCAAATGATCTTCGCGTTCTTGGGTGACTCTGAAACGGTCGGTACCCCTGCGACGCATTTGTAGCTCTTCGTTGTTCCATTCTCGACTTGTTCTTAATATCGTAGAATGCGTTGGGCCTAGTTTTCTAGTGATTTCCCGAAATGGTAAACCAGCCTCATGCAACCCAATAATTCGCCCTCTTTGAATAGGTGTTATCTGTTGAAAATTACCTCGTGTGCGAACTCATAGCATTTTTGCAAGCACAATCATGACAAATTTCAAGTCAAATTGCAAAAGAATCTTACTCCAGTGTCTTCAAAACATAATCAAAAAATTAATAAAAATCGAATAACACCCGGTATATTATCTAAACAAGTTGTAGTTTTTAATTCAAATTTTAATCAAATGTTTGTCTATATGCAGCAGTCTTCTCCACCACATTTCAACATTCTACGCCTACTCCTTCTAGGTGGTGCATTTTATTTGAAACGCAGTGTATATTTCAACGTTTTTTGATGGTTCTGAGCCACCAAACACACTTAAAGCATGCAGAATCGTAGGAAAAGGAGACGTTTAGGTCAATTTTATGCATTCTGGCGTTCGTAGATACAAGAAAACTGTTAAAATTCTTCAGAAACGTCACTTTTGAAGTGTTTTCTTGTACTTTTAAGCCAATCAGATACCCTACGGGCTCGGAAAGTGCAACGAAACCATCAAATTTTAGCTAGAAACTGTATTTTTGTCGATTTTTATTGAATTTGAACTATATTTCAACGTTTTTTGATGGTTCTGAGCCACCAAACACACTTAAAGCATGCAGAATCGACTCAGAATAGGAAAAGGAGACGTTTAGATCAATTTTATGCATTCTGGCGTTCGTAGATACAAGAAAACTGTTAAAATTCTTCAGAAACGTCACTTTTGAAGTGTTTTCTTGTACTTTTAAGCCAATCAGATACCCTACGGGCTCGGAAAGTGCAACGAAACCATCAAATTTTAGCTAGAAACTGTATTTTTGTCGATTTTTATTGAATTTGAACTATATTTCAACGTTTTTTGATGGTTCTGAGCCACCAAACACACTTAAAGCATGCAGAATCGACTCAGAATAGGAAAAGGAGACGTTTAGGTCAATTTTATGCATTCTGGCGTTCGTAGATACAAGAAAACTGTTAAAATTCTTCAGAAACGTCACTTTTGAAGTGTTTTCTTGTACTTTTAAGCCAATCAGATACCCTACGGGCTCGGAAAGTGCAACGAAACCATCAAATTTTAGCTAGAAACTGTATTTTTGTCGATTTTTATTGAATTTGAACTATATTTCAACGTTTTTTGATGGTTCTGAACCACCAAACACACTTAAAGCATGCAGAATCGACTCAGAATAGGAAAAGGAGACGTTTAGGTCAATTTTATGCATTCTGGCGTTCGTAGATACAAGAAAACTGTTAAAATTCTTCAGAAACGTCACTTTTGAAGTGTTTTCTTGTACTTTTAAGCCAATCAGATACCCTACGGGCTCGGAAAGTGCAACGAAACCATCAAATTTTAGCTAGAAACTGTATTTTTGTCGATTTTTATTGAATTTGAACTATATTTCAACGTTTTTTGATGGTTCTGAGCCACCAAACACACTTAAAGCATGCAGAATCGACTCAGAATAGGAAAAGGAGACGTTTAGGTCAATTTTATGCATTCTGGCGTTCGTAGATACAAGAAAACTGTTAAAATTCTTCAGAAACGTCACTTTTGAAGTGTTTTCTTGTACTTTTAAGCCAATCAGATACCCTACGGGCTCGGAAAGTGCAACGAAACCATCAAATTTTAGCTAGAAACTGTATTTTTGTCGATTTTTATTGAATTTGAACTATATTTCAACGTTTTTTGATGGTTCTGAGCCACCAAACACACTTAAAGCATGCAGAATCGACTCAGAATAGGAAAAGGAGACGTTTAGGTCAATTTTATGCATTCTGGCGTTCGTAGATACAAGAAAACTGTTAAAATTCTTCAGAAACGTCACTTTTGAAGTGTTTTCTTGTACTTTTAAGCCAATCAGATACCCTACGGGCTCGGAAAGTGCAACGAAACCATCAAATTTTAGCTAGAAACTGTATTTTTGTCGATTTTTATTGAATTTGAACTATATTTCAACGTTTTTTGATGGTTCTGAGCCACCAAACACACTTAAAGCATGCAGAATCGACTCAGAATAGGAAAAGGAGACGTTTAGGTCAATTTTATGCATTCTGGCGTTCGTAGATACAAGAAAACTGTTAAAATTCTTCAGAAACGTCACTTTTGAAGTGTTTTCTTGTAATTTTAAGCCAATCAGATACCCTACGGGCTCGGAAAGTGCAACGAAACCATCAAATTTTAGCTAGAAACTGTATTTTTGTCGATTTTTATTGAATTTGAACTATATTTCAACGTTTTTTGATGGTTCTGAGCCACCAAACACACTTAAAGCATGCAGAATCGACTCAGAATAGGAAAAGGAGACGTTTAGGTCAATTTTATGCATTCTGGCGTTCGTAGATACAAGAAAACTGTTAAAATTCTTCAGAAACGTCACTTCTGAAGTGTTTTCTTGTACTTTTAAGCCAATCAGATACCCAACGGGCTCGGAAAGTGCAACGAAACCATCAAATTTTAGCTAGAAACTGTATTTTTGTCGATTTTTATTGAATTTGAACTATATTTCAACGTTTTTTGATGGTTCTGAGCCACCAAACACACTTAAAGCATGCAGAATCGACTCAGAATAGGAAAAGGTGACGTTTAGGTCAATTTTATGCATTCTGGCGTTCGTAGATACAAGAAAACTGTTAAAATTCTTCAGAAACGTCACTTTTGAAGTGTTTTCTTGTACTTTTAAGCCAATCAGATACCCTACGGGCTCGGAAAGTGCAACGAAACCATCAAATTTTAGCTAGAAACTGTATTTTTGTCGATTTTTATTGAATTTGAACTATATTTCAACGTTTTTTGATGGTTCTGAGCCACCAAACACACTTAAAGCATGCAGAATCGACTCAGAATAGGAAAAGGAGACGTTTAGGTCAATTTTATGCATTCTGACGTTCGTAGATACAAGAAAACTGTTAAAATTCTTCAGAAACGTCACTTTTGAAGTGTTTTCTTGTACTTTTAAGCCAATCAGATACCCTACGGGCTCGGAAAGTGCAACGAAACCATCAAATTTTAGCTAGAAACTGTATTTTTGTCGATTTTTATTGAATTTGAACTATATTTCAACGTTTTTTGATGGTTCTGAGCCACCAAACACACTTAAAGCATGCAGAATCGACTCAGAATAGGAAAAGGAGACGTTTAAGTCAATTTTATGCATTCTGGCGTTCGTAGATACAAGAAAACTGTTAAAATTCTTCAGAAACGTCACTTTTGAAGTGTTTTCTTGTACTTTTAAGCCAATCAGATACCCTACGGGCTCGGAAAGTGCAACGAAACCATCAAATTTTAGATAGAAACTGTATTTTTGTCGATTTTTATTGAATTTGAACTATATTTCAACGTTTTTTGATGGTTCTGAGCCACCAAACACACTTAAAGCATGCAGAATCGACTCAGAATAGGAAAAGGAGACGTTTAGATCAATTTTATGCATTCTGGCGTTCGTAGATACAAGAAAACTGTTAAAATTCTTCAGAAACGTCACTTTTGAAGTGTTTTCTTGTACTTTTAAGCCAATCAGATAACCTACGGGCTCGGAAAGTGCAACGAAACCATCAAATTTTAGCTAGAAACTGTATTTTTGTCGATTTTTATTGAATTTGAACTATATTTCAACGTTTTTTGATGGTTCTGAGCCACCAAACACACTTAAAGCATGCAGAATCGACTCAGAATAGGAAAAGGAGACGTTTAGGTCAATTTTATGCATTCTGGCGTTCGTAGATACAAGAAAACTGTTAAAATTCTTCAGAAACGTCACTTTTGAAGTGTTTTCTTGTACTTTTAAGCCAATCAGATACCCTACGGGCTCGGAAAGTGCAACGAAACCATCAAATTTTAGCTAGAAACTGTATTTTTGTCGATTTTTATTGAATTTGAACTATATTTCAACGTTTTTTGATGGTTCTGAGCCACCAAACACTCTTAAAGCATGCAGAATCGACTCAGAATAGGAAAAGGAGACGTTTAGGTCAATTTTATGCATTCTGGCGTTCGTAGATACAAGAAAACTGTTAAAATTCTTCAGAAACGTCACTTTTGAAGCGTTTTCTTGTACTTTTAAGCCAATCAGATACCCCACGGGCTCGGAAAGTGCAACGAAACCATCTAATTTTAGCTAGAAACTGTATTTTTGTCGATTTTTATTGAATTTGAACTATATTTCAACGTTTTTTGATGGTTCTGAGCCACCAAACACACTTAAAGCATGCAGAATCGACTCAGAATAGGAAAAGGAGACGTTTAGGTCAATTTTATGCATTCTGGCGTTCGTAGATACAAGAAAACTGTTAAAATTCTTCAGAAACGTCACTTTTGAAGTGTTTTCTTGTACTTTTAAGCCAATCAGATACCCTACGGGCTCGGAAAGTGCAACGAAACCATCAAATTTTAGCTAGAAACTGTATTTTTGTCGATTTTTATTGAATTTGAACTATATTTCAACGTTTTTTGATGGTTCTGAGCCAACAAACACACTTAAAGCATGCAGAATCGACTCAGAATAGGAAAAGGAGACGTTTAGGTCAATTTTATGCATTCTGGCGTTCGTAGATACAAGAAAACTGTTAAAATTCTTCAGAAACGTCACTTCTGAAGTGTTTTCTTGTACTTTTAAGCCAATCAGATACCCTACGGGCTCGGAAAGTGCAAACTGTATTTTTGTCGATTTTTATTGAATTTGAACTATATTTCAACGTTTTTTGATGGTTCTGAGCCACCAAACACACTTAAAGCATGCAGAATCGACTCAGAATAGGAAAAGGAGACGTTTAGGTCAATTTTATGCATTCTGGCGTTCGTAGATACAAGAAAACTGTTAAAATTCTTCAGAAACGTCACTTTTGAAGTGTTTTCTTGTACTTTTAAGCCAATCAGATACCCTACGGGCTCGGAAAGTGCAACGAAACCATCAAATTTTAGCTAGAAACTGTATTTTTGTCGATTTTTATTGAATTTGAACTATATTTCAACGTTTTTTGATGGTTCTGAGCCACCAAACACACTTAAAGCATGCAGAATCGACTCAGAATAGGAAAAGGAGACGTTTAGGTCAATTTTATGCATTCTGGCGTTCGTAGATACAAGAAAACTGTTAAAATTCTTCAGAAACGTCACTTTTGAAGTGTTTTCTTGTACTTTTAAGCCAATCAGATACCCTACGGGCTCGGAAAGTGCAACGAAACCATCAAATTTTAGCTAGAAACTGTATTTTTGTCGATTTTTATTGAATTTGAACTATATTTCAACGTTTTTTGATGGTTCTGAGCCACCAAACACACTTAAAGCATGCAGAATCGACTCAGAATAGGAAAAGGAGACGTTTAGGTCAATTTTATGCATTCTGGCGTTCGTAGATACAAGAAAACTGTTAAAATTCTTCAGAAACGTCACTTTTGAAGTGTTTTCTTGTACTTTTAAGCCAATCAGATACCCTACGGGCACGGAAAGTGCAACGAAACCATCAAATTTTAGCTAGAAACTGTATTTTTGTCGATTTTTATTGAATTTGAACTATATTTCAAAGTTTTTTGATGGTTCTGAGCCACCAAACACACTTAAAGCATGCAGAATCGACTCAGAATAGGAAAAGGAGACGTTTAGGTCAATTTTATGCATTCTGGCGTTCGTAGATACAAGAAAACTGTTAAAATTCTTCAGAAACGTCACTTTTGAAGTGTTTTCTTGTACTTTTAAGCCAATCAGATACCCTACGGGCTCGGAAAGTGCAACGAAACCATCAAATTTTAGCTAGAAACTGTATTTTTGTCGATTTTTATTGAATTTGAACTATATTTCAACGTTTTTTGATGGTTCTGAGCCACCAAACACACTTAAAGCATGCAGAATCGAATCAGAATAGGAAGAGGAGACGTTTAGGTCAATTTTATGCATTCTGGCGTTCGTAGATACAAGAAAACTGTTAAAATTCTTCAGAAACGTCTCTTTTGAAGTGTTTTCTTGTACTTTTAAGCCAATCAGATACCCTACTGGCTCGGAAAGTGCAACGAAACCATCAAATTTTAGCTAGAAACTGTATTTTTGTCGATTTTTATTGAATTTGAACTATATTTCAACGTTTTTTGATGGTTCTGAGCCACCAAACACACTTAAAGCATGCAGAATCGACTCAGAATAGGAAAAGGAGACGTTTAGGTCAATTTTATGCATTCTGGCGTTCGTAGATACAAGAAAACTGTTAAAATTCTTCAGAAACGTCACTTTTGAAGTGTTTTCTTGTACTTTTAGGCCAATCAGATACCCAACGGGCTCGGAAAGTGCAACGAAACTATCAAATTTTAGCTAGAAACTGTATTTTTGTCGATTTTTATTGAATTTGAACTATATTTCAACGTTTTTTGATGGTTCTGAGCCACCAAACACACTTAAAGCATGCAGAATCGACTCAGAATAGGAAAAGGAGACGTTTAGGTCAATTTTATGCATTCTGGCGTTCGTAGATACAAGAAAACTGTTAAAATTCTTCAGAAACGTCACTTTTGAAGTGTTTTCTTGTACTTTTAAGCCAATCAGATACCCTACGGGCTCGGAAAGTGCAACGAAACCATCAAATTTTAGCTAGAAACTGTATTTTTGTCGATTTTTATTGAATTTGAACTATATTTCAACGTTTTTTGATGGTTCTGAGCCACCAAACACACTTAAAGCATGCAGAATCGACTCAGAATAGGAAAAGGAGACGTTTAGGTCAATTTTATGCATTCTGGCGTTCGTAGATACAAGAAAACTGTTAAAATTCTTCAGAAACGTCACTTTTGAAGTGTTTTCTTGTACTTTTAAGCCAATCAGATACCCTACGGGCTCGGAAAGTGCAACGAAACCATCAAATTTTAGCTAGAAACTGTATTTTTGTCGATTTTTATTGAATTTGAACTATATTTCAACGTTTTTTGATGGTTCTGAGCCACCAAACACACTTAAAGCATGCAGAATCGACTCAGAATAGGAAAAGGAGACGTTTAGGTCAATTTTATGCATTCTGGCGTTCGTAGATACAAGAAAACTGTTAAAATTCTTCAGAAACGTGACTTTTGAAGTGTTTTCTTGTACTTTTAAGCCAATCAGATACCCTACGGGCTCGGAAAGTGCAACGAAACCATCAAATTTTAGCTAGAAACTGTATTTTTGTCGATTTTTATTGAATTTGAACTATATTTCAACGTTTTTTGATGGTTCTGAGCCACCAAACACACTTAAAGCATGCAGAATCGACTCAGAATAGGAAAAGGAGACGTTTAGGTCAATTTTATGCATTCTGGCGTTCGTAGATACAAGAAAACTGTTAAAATTCTTCAGAAACGTCACTTTTGAAGTGTTTTCTTGTACTTTTAAGCCAATCAGATACACTACGGGCTCGGAAAGTGCAACGAAACCATCAAATTTTAGCTAGAAACTGTATTTTTGTCGATTTTATTGAATTTGAACTATATTTCAACGTTTTTTGATGGTTCTGAGCCACCAAACACACTTAAAGCATGCAGAATCGACTCAGAATAGGAAAAGGAGACGTTTAGGTCAATTTTATGCATTCTGGCGTTCGTAGATACAAGAAAACTGTTAAAATTCTTCAGAAACGTCACTTTTGAAGTGTTTTCTTGTACTTTTAATCCAATCAGATACCCTACGGGCTCGGAAAGTGCAACGAAACCATCAAATTTTAGCTAGAAACTGTATTTTTGTCGATTTTTATTGAATTTGAACTATATTTCAACGTTTTTTGATGGTTCTGAGCCACCAAACACACTTAAAGCATGCAGAATCGACTCAGAATAGGAAAAGGAGACGTTTAGGTCAATTTTATGCGTTCTGGCGTTCGTAGATACAAGAAAACTGTTAAAATTCTTCAGAAACGTCACTTTTGAAGTGTTTTCTTGTACTTTTAAGCCAATCAGATACCCTACGGGCTCGGAAAGTGCAACGAAACCATCAAATTTTAGCTAGAAACTGTATTTTTGTCGATTTTTATTGAATTTGAACTATATTTCAACGTTTTTTGATGGTTCTGAGCCACCAAACACACTTAAAGCATGCAGAATCGACTCAGAATAGGAAAAGGAGACGTTTAGGTCAATTTTATGCATTCTGGCGTTCGTAGATACAAGAAAACTGTTAAAATTCTTCAGAAACGTCACTTTTGAAGTGTTTTCTTGTACTTTTAAGCCAATCAGATACCCTACGGGCTCGGAAAGTGCAACGAAACCATCAAATTTTAGCTAGAAACTGTATTTTTGTCGATTTTTATTGAATTTGAACTATATTTCAACGTTTTTTGATGGTTCTGAGCCACCAAACACACTTAAAGCATGCAGAATCGACTCAGAATAGGAAAAGGAGACGTTTAGGTCAATTTTATGCATTCTGGCGTTCGTAGATACAAGAAAACTGTTAAAATTCTTCAGAAACGTCACTTCTGAAGTGTTTTCTTGTACTTTTAAGCCAATCAGATACCCTACGGGCTCGGAAAGTGCAACGAAACCATCAAATTTTAGCTAGAAACTGTATTTTTGTCGATTTTTATTGAATTTGAACTATATTTCAACGTTTTTTGATGGTTCTGAGCCACCAAACACACTTAAAGCATGCAGAATCGACTCAGAATAGGAAAAGGAGACGTTTAGGTCAATTTTATGCATTCTGGCGTTCGTAGATACAAGAAAACTGTTAAAATTCTTCAGAAACGTCACTTTTGAAGTGTTTTCTTGTACTTTTAAGCCAATCAGATACCCTACGGGCTCGGAAAGTGCAACGAAACCATCAAATTTTAGCTAGAAACTGTATTTTTGTCGATTTTTATTGAATTTGAACTATATTTCAACGTTTTTTGATGGTTCTGAGCCACCAAACACACTTAAAGCATGCAGAATCGACTCAGAATAGGAAAAGGAGACGTTTAGGTCAATTTTATGCATTCTGGCGTTCGTAGATACAAGAAAACTGTTAAAATTCTTCAGAAACGTCACTTTTGAAGTGTTTTCTTGTACTTTTAAGCCAATCAGATACCCTACGGGCTCGGAAAGTGCAACGAAACCATCAAATTTTAGCTAGAAACTGTATTTTTGTCGATTTTTATTGAATTTGAACTATATTTCAACGTTTTTTGATGGTTCTGAGCCACCAAACACACTTAAAGCATGCAGAATCGACTCAGAATAGGAAAAGGAGACGTTTAGGTCAATTTTATGCATTCTGGCGTTCGTAGATACAAGAAAACTGTTAAAATTCTTCAGAAACGTCACTTTTGAAGTGTTTTCTTGTACTTTTAAGCCAATCAGATACCCTACGGGCTCGGAAAGTGCAACGAAACCATCAAATTTTAGCTAGAAACTGTATTTTTGTCGATTTTTATTGAATTTGAACTATATTTCAACGTTTTTTGATGGTTCTGAGCCACCAAACACACTTAAACATGCAGAATCGACTCAGAATAGGAAAAGGAGACGTTTAGGTCAATTTTATGTGCATTCTGGCGTTCGTAGACACAAGAAAACTGTTAAAATTCTTCAGAAACGTCACTTTTGAAGTGTTTTCTTGTACTTTTAAGCCAATCAGATACCCTACGGGCTCGGAAAGTGCAACGAAACCATCAAATTTTAGCTAGAGACTGTATTTTTGTCGATTTTTATTGAATTTGAACTATATTTCAACGTTTTTTGATGGTTCTGAGCCACCAAACACACTTAAAGCATGCAGAATCGACTCAGAATAGGAAGAGGAGACGTTTAGGTCAATTTTATGCATTCTGGCGTTCGTAGATACAAGAAAACTGTTAAAATTCTTCAGAAACGTCACTTTTGAAGTATTTTCTTGTACTTTTAAGCCAATCAGATGCCCTACGGGCTCGGAAAGTGCAACGAAACCATCAAATTTTAGCTAGAAACTGTATTTTTGTCGATTTTTATTGAATTTGAACTATATTTCAACGTTTTTTGATGGTTCTGAGCCACCAAACACACTTAAAGCATGCAGAATCGACTCAGAATAGGAAAAGGAGACGTTTAGGTCAATTTTATGCATTCTGGCGTTCGTAGATACAAGAAAACTGTTAAAATTCTTCAGAAACGTCACTTTTGAAGTGTTTTCTTGTACTTTTAAGCCAATCAGATACCCTACGGGCTCGGAAAGTGCAACGAAACCATCAAATTTTAGCTAGAAACTGTATTTTTGTCGATTTTTATTGAATTTGAACTATATTTCAACGTTTTTTGATGGTTCTGAGCCACCAAACACACTTAAAGCATGCAGAATCGACTCAGAATAGGAAAAGGAGACGTTTAGGTCAATTTTATGCATTCTGGCGTTCGTAGATACAAGAAAACTGTTAAAATTCTTCAGAAACGTCACTTTTGAAGTGTTTTCTTGTACTTTTAAGCCAATCAGATACCCAACGGGCTCGGAAAGTGCAACGAAACCATCAAATTTTAGCTAGAAACTGTATTTTTGTCGATTTTTATTGAATTTGAACTATATTTCAACGTTTTTTGATGGTTCTGAGCCACCAAACACACTTAAAGCATGCAGAATCGACTCAGAATAGGAAAAGGAGACGTTTAGGTCAATTTTATGCATTCTGGCGTTCGTAGATACCAGAAAACTGTTAAAATTCTTCAGAAACATCACTTTTGAAGTGTTTTCTTGTACTTTTAAGCCAATCAGATACCCTACGGGCTCGGAAAGTGCAACGAAACCATCAAATTTTAGCTAGAAACTGTATTTTTGTCGATTTTTATTGAATTTGAACTATATTTCAACGTTTTTTGATGGTTCTGAGCCACCAAACACACTTAAAGCATGCAGAATCGACTCAGAATAGGAAAAGGAGACGTTTAGGTCAATTTTATGCATTCTGGCGTTCGTAGATACAAGAAAACTGTTAAAATTCTTCAGAAACGTCACTTTTGAAGTGTTTTCTTGTACTTTTAAGCCGATCAGATACCCTACGGGCTCGGAAAGTGCAACGAAACCATCAAATTTTAGCTAGAAACTGTATTTTTGTCGATTTTTATTGAATTTGAACTATATTTCAACGTTTTTTGATGGTTCTGAGCCACCAAACACACTTAAAGCATGCAGAATCGACTCAGAATAGGAAAAGGAGACGTTTAGGTCAATTTTATGCATTCTGGCGTTCGTAGATACAAGAAAACTGTTAAAATTCTTCAGAAACGTCACTTTTGAAGTGTTTTCTTGTACTTTTAAGCCAATCAGATACCCTACGGGCTCGGAAAGTGCAACGAAACCATCAAATTTTAGCTAGAAACTGTATTTTTGTCGATTTTTATTGAATTTGAACTATATTTCAACGTTTTTTGATGGTTCTGAGCCACCAAACACACTTAAAGCATGCAGAATCGACTCAGAATAGGAAAAGGAGACGTTTAGGTCAATTTTATGCATTCTGGCGTTCGTAGATACAAGAAAACTGTTAAAATTCTTCAGAAACGTCACTTTTGAAGTGTTTTCTTGTACTTTTAAGCCAATCAGATACCCTACGGGCTCGGAAAGTGCAACGAAACCATCAAATTTTAGCTAGAAACTGTATTTTTGTCGATTTTTATTGAATTTGAACTATATTTCAACGTTTTTTGATGGTTCTGAGCTTTCTTGTACTTTTAAGCCAATCAGATACCCTACGGGCTCGGAAAGTGCAACGAAACCATCAAATTTTAGCTAGAAACTGTATTTTTGTCGATTTTTATTGAAATTGAACTATATTTCAACGTTTTTTGATGGTTCTGAGCCACCAAACACACTTAAAGCATGCAGAATCGACTCAGAATAGGAAAAGGAGACGTTTAGGTCAATTTTATGCATTCTGGCGTTCGTAGATACAAGAAAACTGTTAAAATTCTTCAGAAACGTCACTTTTGAAGTGTTTTCTTGTACTTTTAAGCCAATCAGATACCCAACGGGCTCGGAAAGTGCAACGAAACCATCAAATTTTAGCTAGAAACTGTATTTTTGTCGATTTTTATTGAATTTGAACTATATTTCAACGTTTTTTGATGGTTCTGAGCCACCAAACACACTTAAAGCATGCAGAATCGACTCAGAATAGGAAAAGGAGACGTTTAGGTCAATTTTATGCATTCTGGCGTTCGTAGATACCAGAAAACTGTTAAAATTCTTCAGAAACATCACTTTTGAAGTGTTTTCTTGTACTTTTAAGCCAATCAGATACCCTACGGGCTCGGAAAGTGCAACGAAACCATCAAATTTTAGCTAGAAACTGTATTTTTGTCGATTTTTATTGAATTTGAACTATATTTCAACGTTTTTTGATGGTTCTGAGCCACCAAACACACTTAAAGCATGCAGAATCGACTCAGAATAGGAAAAGGAGACGTTTAGGTCAATTTTATGCATTCTGGCATTCGTAGATACAAGAAAACTGTTAAAATTCTTCAGAAACGTCACTTTTGAAGTGTTTTCTTGTACTTTTAAGCCGATCAGATAACCTACGGGCTCGGAAAGTGCAACGAAACCATCAAATTTTAGCTAGAAACTGTATTTTTGTCGATTTTTATTGAATTTGAACTATATTTCAACGTTTTTTGATGGTTCTGAGCCACCAAACACACTTAAAGCATGCAGAATCGACTCAGAATAGGAAAAGGAGACGTTTAGGTCAATTTTATGCATTCTGGCGTTCGTAGATACAAGAAAACTGTTAAAATTCTTCAGAAACGTCACTTTTGAAGTGTTTTCTTGTACTTTTAAGCCAATCAGATACCCTACGGGCTCGGAAAGTGCAACGAAACCATCAAATTTTAGCTAGAAACTGTATTTTTGTCGATTTTTATTGAATTTGAACTATATTTCAACGTTTTTTGATGGTTCTGAGCCACCAAACACACTTAAAGCATGCAGAATCGACTCAGAATAGGAAAAGGAGACGTTTAGGTCAATTTTATGCATTCTGGCGTTCGTAGATACAAGAAAACTGTTAAAATTCTTCAGAAACGTCACTTTTGAAGTGTTTTCTTGTACTTTTAAGCCAATCAGATACCCTACGGGCTCGGAAAGTGCAACGAAACCATCAAATTTTAGCTAGAAACTGTATTTTTGTCGATTTTTATTGAATTTGAACTATATTTCAACGTTTTTTGATGGTTCTGAGCCACCAAACACACTTAAAGCATGCAGAATCGACTCAGAATAGGAAAAGGAGACGTTTAGGTCAATTTTATGCATTCTGGCGTTCGTAGATACAAGAAAACTGTTAAAATTCTTCAGAAACGTCACTTTTGAAGTGTTTTCTTGTACTTTTAAGCCAATCAGATACCCTACGGGCTCGGAAAGTGCAACGAAACCATCAAATTTTAGCTAGAAACTGTATTTTTGTCGATTTTTATTGAATTTGAACTATATTTCAACGTTTTTTGATGGTTCTGAGCTTTCTTGTACTTTTAAGCCAATCAGATACCCTACGGGCTCGGAAAGTGCAACGAAACCATCAAATTTTAGCTAGAAACTGTATTTTTGTCGATTTTTATTGAAATTGAACTATATTTCAACGTTTTTTGATGGTTCTGAGCCACCAAACACACTTAAAGCATGCAGAATCGACTCAGAATAGGAAAAGGAGACGTTTAGGTCAATTTTATGCATTCTGGCGTTCGTAGATACAAGAAAACTGTTAAAATTCTTCAGAAACGTCACTTTTGAAGTGTTTTCTTGTACTTTTAAGCCAATCAGATACCCTACGGGCTCGGAAAGTGCAACGAAACCATCAAATTTTAGCTAGAAGCTGTATTTTTGTCGATTTTTATTGAATTTGAACTATATTTCAACGTTTTTTGATGGTTCTGAGCCACCAAACACACTTAAAGCATGCAGAATCGACTCAGAATAGGAAAAGGAGACGTTTAGGTCAATTTTATGCATTCTGGCGTTCGTAGATACAAGAAAACTGTTAAAATTCTTCAGAAACGTCAGTTTTGAAGTGTTTTCTTGTACTTTTAAGCCAATCAGATACCCTACGGGCTCGGAAAGTGCAACGAAACCATCAAATTTTAGCTAGAAACTGTATTTTTATCGATTTTTATTGAATTTGAACTATATTTCAACGTTTTTTGATGGTTCTGAGCCACCAAACACACTTAAAGCATGCAGAATCGACTCAGAATAGGAAAAGGAGACGTTTAGGTCAATTTTATGCATTCTGGCGTTCGTAGATACAAGAAAACTGTTAAAATTCTTCAGAAACGTCACTTTTGAAGTGTTTTCTTGTACTTTTAAGCCACGGGCTCGGAAAGTGCAACGAAACCATCAAATTTTAGCTAGAAACTGTATTTTTGTCGATTTTTATTGAATTTGAACTATATTTCAACGTTTTTTGATGGTTCTGAGCCACCAAACACACTTAAAGCGTGCAGAATCGACTCAGATTAGGAAAAGGAGACGTTTAGGTCAATTTTATGCATTCTGGCGTTCGTAGATACAAGAAAACTGTTAAAATTCTTCAGAAACGTCACTTTTGAAGTGTTTTCTTGTACTTTTAAGCCAATCAGATACCCTACGGGCTCGGAAAGTGCAACGAAACCATCAAATTTTAGCTAGAAACTGTATTTTTGTCGATTTTTATTGAATTTGAACTATATTTCAACGTTTTTTGATGGTTCTGAGCCACCAAACACACTTAAAGCATGCAGAATCGACTCAGAATAGGAAAAGGAGACGTTTAGGTCAATTTTATGCATTCTGGCGTTCGTAGATACAAGAAAACTGTTAAAATTCTTCAGAAACGTCACTTTTGAAGTGTTTTCTTGTACTTTTAAGCCAATCAGATACCCTACGGGCTCGGAAAGTGCAACGAAACCATCAAATTTTAGCTAGAAACTGTATTTTTGTCGATTTTTATTGAATTTGAACTATATTTCAACGTTTTTTGATGGTTCTGAGCCACCAAACACACTTAAAGCATGCAGAATCGACTCAGAATAGGAAAAGGAGACGTTTAGGTCAATTTTATGCATTCTGGCGTTCGTAGATACAAGAAAACTGTTAAAATTCTTCAGAAACGTCACTTTTGAAGTGTTTTCTTGTACTTTTAAGCCAATCAGATACCCTACGGGCTCGGAAAGTGCAACGAAACCATCAAATTTTAGCTAGAAACTGTATTTTTGTCGATTTTTATTGAATTTGAACTATATTTCAACGTTTTTTGATGGTTCTGAGCTTTCTTGTACTTTTAAGCCAATCAGATACCCTACGGGCTCGGAAAGTGCAACGAAACCATCAAATTTTAGCTAGAAACTGTATTTTTGTCGATTTTTATTGAAATTGAACTATATTTCAACGTTTTTTGATGGTTCTGAGCCACCAAACACACTTAAAGCATGCAGAATCGACTCAGAATAGGAAAAGGAGACGTTTAGGTCAATTTTATGCATTCTGGCGTTCGTAGATACAAGAAAACTGTTAAAATTCTTCAGAAACGTCACTTTTGAAGTGTTTTCTTGTACTTTTAAGCCAATCAGATACCCTACGGGCTCGGAAAGTGCAACGAAACCATCAAATTTTAGCTAGAAGCTGTATTTTTGTCGATTTTTATTGAATTTGAACTATATTTCAACGTTTTTTGATGGTTCTGAGCCACCAAACACACTTAAAGCATGCAGAATCGACTCAGAATAGGAAAAGGAGACGTTTAGGTCAATTTTATGCATTCTGGCGTTCGTAGATACAAGAAAACTGTTAAAATTCTTCAGAAACGTCAGTTTTGAAGTGTTTTCTTGTACTTTTAAGCCAATCAGATACCCTACGGGCTCGGAAAGTGCAACGAAACCATCAAATTTTAGCTAGAAACTGTATTTTTATCGATTTTTATTGAATTTGAACTATATTTCAACGTTTTTTGATGGTTCTGAGCCACCAAACACACTTAAAGCATGCAGAATCGACTCAGAATAGGAAAAGGAGACGTTTAGGTCAATTTTATGCATTCTGGCGTTCGTAGATACAAGAAAACTGTTAAAATTCTTCAGAAACGTCACTTTTGAAGTGTTTTCTTGTACTTTTAAGCCACGGGCTCGGAAAGTGCAACGAAACCATCAAATTTTAGCTAGAAACTGTATTTTTGTCGATTTTTATTGAATTTGAACTATATTTCAACGTTTTTTGATGGTTCTGAGCCACCAAACACACTTAAAGCATGCAGAATCGACTCAGATTAGGAAAAGGAGACGTTTAGGTCAATTTTATGCATTCTGGCGTTCGTAGATACAAGAAAACTGTTAAAATTCTTCAGAAACGTCACTTTTGAAGTGTTTTCTTGTACTTTTAAGCCAATCAGATACCCTACGGGCTCGGAAAGTGCAACGAAACCATCAAATTTTAGCTAGAAACTGTATTTTTGTCGATTTTTATTGAATTTGAACTATATTTCAACGTTTTTTTGATGGTTCTGAGCCACCAAACACACTTAAAGCATGCAGAATCGACTCAGAATAGGAAAAGGAGACGTTTAGGTCAATTTTATGCATTCTGGCGTTCGTAGATACAAGAAAACTGTTAAAATTCTTCAGAAACGTCACTTTTGAAGTGTTTTCTTGTACTTTTAAGCCAATCAGATACCCAACGGGCTCGGAAAGTGCAACGAAACCATCAAATTTTAGCTAGAAACTGTATTTTTGTCGATTTTTATTGAATTTGAACTATATTTCAACGTTTTTTGATGGTTCTGAGCCACCAAACACACTTAAAGCATGCAGAATCGACTCAGAATAGGAAAAGGAGACGTTTAGGTCAATTTTATGCATTCTGGCGTTCGTAGATACAAGAAAACTGTTAAAATTCTTCAGAAACGTCACTTTTGAAGTGTTTTCTTGTACTTTTAAGCCAATCAGATACCCTACGGGCTCGGAAAGTGCAACGAAACCATCAAATTTTAGCTAGAAACTGTATTTTTGTCGATTTTTATTGAATTTGAACTATATTTCAACGTTTTTTGATGGTTCTGAGCCACCAAACACACTTAAAGCATGCAGAATCGACTCAGAATAGCAAAAGGAGACGTTTAGGTCAATTTTATGCATTCTGGCGTTCGTAGATACAAGAAAACTGTTAAAATTCTTCAGAAACGTCACTTTTGAAGTGTTTTCTTGTACTTTTAAGCCAATCAGATACCCTACGGGCACGGAAAGTGCAACGAAACCATCAAATTTTAGCTAGAAACTGTATTTTTATCGATTTTTATTGAATTTGAACTATATTTCAACGTTTTTTGATGGTTCTGAGCCACCAAACACACTTAAAGCATGCAGAATCGACTCAGAATAGGAAAAGGAGACGTTTAGGTCAATTTTATGCATTCTGGCGTTCGTAGATACAAGAAAACTGTTAAAATTCTTCAGAAACGTCACTTTTGAAGTGTTTTCTTGTACTTTTAAGCCACGGGCTCGGAAAGTGCAACGAAACCATCAAATTTTAGCTAGAAACTGTATTTTTGTCGATTTTTATTGAATTTGAACTATATTTCAACGTTTTTTGATGGTTCTGAGGCACCAAACACACTTAAAGCATGCAGAATCGACTCAGATTAGGAAAAGGAGACGTTTAGGTCAATTTTATGCATTCTGGCGTTCGTAGATACAAGAAAACTGTTAAAATTCTTCAGAAACGTCACTTTTGAAGTGTTTTCTTGTACTTTTAAGCCAATCAGATACCCTACGGGCTCGGAAAGTGCAACGAAACCATCAAATTTTAGCTAGAAACTGTATTTTTGTCGATTTTTATTGAATTTGAACTATATTTCAACGTTTTTTGATGGTTCTGAGCCACCAAACACACTTAAAGCATGCAGAATCGACTCAGAATAGGAAAAGGAGACGTTTAGGTCAATTTTATGCATTCTGGCGTTCGTAGATACAAGAAAACTGTTAAAATTCTTCAGAAACGTCACTTTTGAAGTGTTTTCTTGTACTTTTAAGCCAATCAGATACCCAACGGGCTCGGAAAGTGCAACGAAACCATCAAATTTTAGCTAGAAACTGTATTTTTGTCGATTTTTATTGAATTTGAACTATATTTCAACGTTTTTTGATGGTTCTGAGCCACCAAACACACTTAAAGCATGCAGAATCGACTCAGAATAGGAAAAGGAGACGTTTAGGTCAATTTTATGCATTCTGGCGTTCGTAGATACAAGAAAACTGTTAAAATTCTTCAGAAACGTCACTTTTGAAGTGTTTTCTTGTACTTTTAAGCCAATCAGATACCCTACGGGCTCGGAAAGTGCAACGAAACCATCAAATTTTAGCTAGAAACTGTATTTTTGTCGATTTTTATTGAATTTGAACTATATTTCAACGTTTTTTGATGGTTCTGAGCCACCAAACACACTTAAAGCATGCAGAATCGACTCAGAATAGCAAAAGGAGACGTTTAGGTCAATTTTATGCATTCTGGCTTTCGTAGATACAAGAAAACTGTTAAAATTCTTCAGAAACGTCACTTTTGAAGTGTTTTCTTGTACTTTTAAGCCAATCAGATACCCTACGGGCACGGAAAGTGCAACGAAACCATCAAATTTTAGCTAGAAACTGTATTTTTATCGATTTTTATTGAATTTGAACTATATTTCAACGTTTTTTGATGGTTCTGAGCCACCAAACACACTTAAAGCATGCAGAATCGACTCAGAATAGGAAAAGGAGACGTTTAGGTCAATTTTATGCATTCTGGCGTTCGTAGATACAAGAAAACTGTTAAAATTCTTCAGAAACGTCACTTTTGAAGTGTTTTCTTGTACTTTTAAGCCACGGGCTCGGAAAGTGCAACGAAACCATCAAATTTTAGCTAGAAACTGTATTTTTGTCGATTTTTATTGAATTTGAACTATATTTCAACGTTTTTTGATGGTTCTGAGCCACCAAACACACTTAAAGCATGCAGAATCGACTCAGAATAGGAAAAGGAGACGTTTAGGTCAATTTTATGCATTCTGGCGTTCGTAGATACAAGAAAACTGTTAAAATTCTTCAGAAACGTCACTTTTGAAGTGTTTTCTTGTACTTTTAAGCCAATCAGATACCCTACGGGCTCGGAAAGTGCAACGAAACCATCAAATTTTAGCTAGAAACTGTATTTTTGTCGATTTTTATTGAATTTGAACCATATTTCAACGTTTTTTGATGGTTCTGAGCTTTCTTGTACTTTTAAGCCAATCAGATACCCGACGGGCTCGGAAAGTGCAACGAAACCATCAAATTTTAGCTAGAAACTGTATTTTTGTCGATTTTTATTGAAATTGAACTATATTTCAACGTTTTTTGATGGTTCTGAGCCACCAAACACACTTAAAGCATGCAGAATCGACTCAGAATAGGAAAAGGAGACGTTTAGGTCAATTTTATGCATTCTGGCGTTCGTAGATACAAGAAAACTGTTAAAATTCTTCAGAAACGTCACTTTTGAAGTGTTTTCTTGTACTTTTAAGCCAATCAGATACCCAACGGGCTCGGAAAGTGCAACGAAACCATCAAATTTTAGCTAGAAGCTGTATTTTTGTCGATTTTTATTGAATTTGAACTATATTTCAACGTTTTTTGATGGTTCTGAGCCACCAAACACACTTAAAGCATGCAGAATCGACTCAGAATAGGAAAAGGAGACGTTTAGGTCAATTTTATGCATTCTGGCGTTCGTAGATACAAGAAAACTGTTAAAATTCTTCAGAAACGTCACTTTTGAAGTGTTTTCTTGTACTTTTAAGCCAATCAGATACCCTACGGGCTCGGAAAGTGCAACGAAACCATCAAATTTTAGCTAGAAACTGTATTTTTATCGATTTTTATTGAATTTGAACTATATTTCAACGTTTTTTGATGGTTCTGAGCCACCAAACACACTTAAAGCATGCAGAATCGACTCAGAATAGGAAAAGGAGACGTTTAGGTCAATTTTATGCATTCTGGCGTTCGTAGATACAAGAAAACTGTTAAAATTCTTCAGAAACGTCACTTTTGAAGTGTTTTCTTGTACTTTTAAGCAACAGCGGGCTCGGAAAGTGCAACGAAACCATCAAATTTTAGCTAGAAACTGTATTTTTGTCGATTTTTATTGAATTTGAACTATATTTCAACGTTTTTTGATGGTTCTGAGCCACCAAACACACTTAAAGCATGCAGAATCGACTCAGAATAGGAAAAGGAGACGTTTAGGTCAATTTTATGCATTCTGGCGTTCGTAGATACAAGAAAACTGTTAAAATTCTTCAGAAACGTCACTTTTGAAGTGTTTTCTTGTACTTTTAAGCCAATCAGATACCCTACGGGCTCGGAAAGTGCAACGAAACCATCAAATTTTAGCTAGAAACTGTACTTTTGTCGATTTTTATTGAATTTGAACTATATTTCAACGTTTTTTGATGGTTCTGAGCCACCAAACACACTTAAAGCATGCAGAATCGACTCAGAATAGGAAAAGGAGACGTTTAGGTCAATTTTATGCATTCTGGCGTTCGTAGATACAAGAAAACTGTTAAAATTCTTCAGAAACGTCACTTTTGAAGTGTTTTCTTGTACTTTTAAGCCAATCAGATACCCTACGGGCTCGGAAAGTGCAACGAAACCATCAAATTTTAGCTAGAAACTGTATTTTTGTCGATTTTTATTGAATTTGAACTATATTTCAACGTTTTTTGATGGTTCTGAGCCACCAAACACACTTAAAGCATGCAGAATCGACTCAGAATAGGAAAAGGAGACGTTTAGGTCAATTTTATGCATTCTGGCGTTCGTAGATACAAGAAAACTGTTAAAATTCTTCAGAAACGTCACTTTTGAAGTGTTTTCTTGTACTTTTAAGCCAATCAGATACCCTACGGGCTCGGAAAGTGCAACGAAACCATCAAATTTTAGCTAGAAACTGTATTTTTGTCGATTTTTATTGAATTTGAACTATATTTCAACGTTTTTTGATGGTTCTGAGCCACCAAACACACTTAAAGCATGCAGAATCGACTCAGAATAGGAAAAGGAGACGTTTAGGTCAATTTTATGCATTCTGGCGTTCGTAGATACAAGAAAACTGTTAAAATTCTTCAGAAACGTCACTTTTGAAGTGTTTTCTTGTACTTTTAAGCCAATCAGATACCCTACGGGCTCGGAAAGTGCAACGAAACCATCAAATTTTAGCTAGAAACTGTATTTTTGTCGATTTTTATTGAATTTGAACTATATTTCAACGTTTTTTGATGGTTCTGAGCCACCAAACACACTTAAAGCATGCAGAATCGACTCAGAATAGGAAGAGGAGACGTTTAGGTCAATTTTATGCATTCTGGCGTTCGTAGATACAAGAAAACTGTTAAAATTCTTCAGAAACGTCACTTTTGAAGTATTTTCTTGTACTTTTAAGCCAATCAGATACCCTACGGGCTCGGAAAGTGCAACGAAACCATCAAATTTTAGCTAGAAACTGTATTTTTGTCGATTTTTATTGAATTTGAACTATATTTCAACGTTTTTTGATGGTTCTGAGCCACCAAACACACTTAAAGCATGCAGAATCGACTCAGAATAGCAAAAGGAGACGTTTAGGTCAATTTTATGCATTCTGGCGTTCGTAGATACAAGAAAACTGTTAAAATTCTTCAGAAACGTCACTTTTGAAGTGTTTTCTTGTACTTTTAAGCCAATCAGATTCCCTACGGGCTCGGAAAGTGCAACGAAACCATCAAATTTTAGCTAGAAACTGTATTTTTATCGATTTTTATTGAATTTGAACTATATTTCAACGTTTTTTGATGGTTCTGAGCCACCAAACGCACTTAAAGCATGCAGAATCGACTCAGAATAGGAAAAGGAGACGTTTAGGTCAATTTTATGCATTCTGGCGTTCGTAGATACAAGAAAACTGTTAAAATTCTTCAGAAACGTCACTTTTGAAGTGTTTTCTTGTACTTTTAAGCCACGGGCTCGGAAAGTGCAACGAAACCATCAAATTTTAGCTAGAAACTGTATTTTTGTCGATTTTTATTGAATTTGAACTATATTTCAACGTTTTTTGATGGTTCTGAGCCACCAAACACACTTAAAGCATGCAGAATTGACTCAGAATAGGAAAAGGAGACGTTTAGGTAAATTTTATGCATTCTGGCGTTCGTAGATACAAGAAAACTGTTAAAATTCTTCAGAAACGTCACTTTTGAAGTGTTTTCTTGTACTTTTAAGCCAATCAGATACCCTACGGGCTCGGAAAGTGCAACGAAACCATCAAATTTTAGCTAGAAACTGTATTTTTGTCGATTTTTATTGAATTTGAACTATATTTCAACGTTTTTTGATGGTTCTGAGCTTTCTTGTACTTTTAAGCCAATCAGATACCCGACGGGCTCGGAAAGTGCAACGAAACCATCAAATTTTAGCTAGAAACTGTATTTTTGTCGATTTTTATTGAAATTGAACTATATTTCAACGTTTTTTGATGGTTCTGAGCCACCAAACACACTTAAAGCATGCAGAATCGACTCAGAATAGGAAAAGGAGACGTTTAGGTCAATTTTATGCATTCTGGCGTTCGTAGATACAAGAAAACTGTTAAAATTCTTCAGAAACGTCACTTTTGAAGTGTTTTCTTGTACTTTTAAGCCAATCAGATACCCAACGGGCTCGGAAAGTGCAACGAAACCATCAAATTTTAGCTAGAAGCTGTATTTTTGTCGATTTTTATTGAATTTGAACTATATTTCAACGTTTTTTGATGGTTCTGAGCCACCAAACACACTTAAAGCATGCAGAATCGACTCAGAATAGGAAAAGGAGACGTTTAGGTCAATTTTATGCATTCTGGCGTTCGTAGATACAAGAAAACTGTTAAAATTCTTCAGAAACGTCACTTTTGAAGTGTTTTCTTGTACTTTTAAGCCAATCAGATACCCTACGGGCTCGGAAAGTGCAACGAAACCATCAAATTTTAGCTAGAAACTGTATTTTTATCGATTTTTATTGAATTTGAACTATATTTCAACGTTTTTTGATGGTTCTGAGCCACCAAACACACTTAAAGCATGCAGAATCGACTCAGAATAGGAAAAGGAGACGTTTAGGTCAATTTTATGCATTCTGGCGTTCGTAGATACAAGAAAACTGTTAAAATTCTTCAGAAACGTCACTTTTGAAGTGTTTTCTTGTACTTTTAAGCCACGGGCTCGGAAAGTGCAACGAAACCATCAAATTTTAGCTAGAAACTGTATTTTTGTCGATTTTTATTGAATTTGAACTATATTTCAACGTTTTTTGATGGTTCTGAGCCACCAAACACACTTAAAGCATGCAGAATCGACTCAGAATAGGAAAAGGAGACGTTTAGGTCAATTTTATGCATTCTGGCGTTCGTAGATACAAGAAAACTGTTAAAATTCTTCAGAAACGTCACTTTTGAAGTGTTTTCTTGTACTTTTAAGCCAATCAGATACCCTACGGGCTCGGAAAGTGCAACGAAACCATCAAATTTTAGCTAGAAACTGTATTTTTGTCGATTTTTATTGAATTTGAACTATATTTCAACGTTTTTTGATGGTTCTGAGCCACCAAACACACTTAAAGCATGCAGAATCGACTCAGAATAGGAAAAGGAGACGTTTAGGTCAATTTTATGCATTCTGCCGTTCGTAGATACAAGAAAACTGTTAAAATTCTTCAGAAACGTCACTTTTGAAGTGTTTTCTTGTACTTTTAAGCCAATCAGATACCCAACGGGCTCGGAAAGTGCAACGAAACCATCAAATTTTAGCTAGAAACTGTATTTTTGTCGATTTTTATTGAATTTGAACTATATTTCAACGTTTTTTGATGGTTCTGAGCCACCAAACACACTTAAAGCATGCAGAATCGACTCAGAATAGGAAAAGGAGACGTTTAGGTCAATTTTATGCAATCTGGCGTTCGTAGATACAAGAAAACTGTTAAAATTCTTCAGAAACGTCACTTTTGAAGTGTTTTCTTGTACTTTTAAGCCAATCAGATACCCTACGGGCTCGGAAAGTGCAACGAAACCATCAAATTTTAGCTAGAAACTGTATTTTTGTCGATTTTTATTGAATTTGAACTATATTTCAACGTTTTTTGATGGTTCTGAGCCACCAAACACACTTAAAGCATGCAGAATCGACTCAGAATAGGAAAAGGAGACGTTTAGGTCAATTTTATGCATTCTGGCGTTCGTAGATACAAGAAAACTGTTAAAATTCTTCAGAAACGTCACTTTTGAAGTGTTTTCTTGTACTTTTAAGCCAATCAGATACCCTACGGGCTCGGAAAGTGCAACGAAACCATCAAATTTTAGCTAGAAACTGTATTTTTGTCGATTTTTATTGAATTTGAACTATATTTCAACGTTTTTTGATGGTTCTGAGCCACCAAACACACTTAAAGCATGCAGAATCGACTCAGAATAGGAAAAGGAGACGTTTAGGTCAATTTTATGCATTCTGGCGTTCGTAGATACAAGAAAACTGTTAAAATTCTTCAGAAACGTCACTTTTGAAGTGTTTTCTTGTACTTTTAAGCCAATCAGATACCCTACGGGCTCGGAAAGTGCAACGAAACCATCAAATTTTAGCTAGAAACTGTATTTTTGTCGATTTTTATTGAATTTGAACTATATTTCAACGTTTTTTGATGGTTCTGAGCCACCAAACACACTTAAAGCATGCAGAATCGACTCAGAATAGGAAAAGGAGACGTTTAGGTCAATTTTATGCATTCTGGCGTTCGTAGATACAAGAAAACTGTTAAAATTCTTCAGAAACGTCACTTTTGAAGTGTTTTCTTGTACTTTTAAGCCAATCAGATACCCTACGGGCTCGGAAAGTGCAACGAAACCATCAAATTTTAGCTAGAAACTGTATTTTTGTCGATTTTTATTGAATTTGAACTATATTTCAACGTTTTTTGATGGTTCTGAGCCACCAAACACACTTAAAGCATGCAGAATCGACTCAGAATAGGAAAAGGAGACGTTTAGGTCAATTTTATGCATTCTGGCGTTCGTAGATACAAGAAAACTGTTAAAATTCTTCAGAAACGTCACTTTTGAAGTGTTTTCTTGTACTTTTAAGCCAATCAGATACCCTACGGGCTCGGAAAGTGCAACGAAACCATCAAATTTTAGCTAGAAACTGTATTTTTGTCGATTTTTATTGAATTTGAACTATATTTCAACGTTTTTTGATGGTTCTGAGCCACCAAACACACTTAAAGCATGCAGAATCGACTCAGAATATTAAAAGGAGACGTTTAGGTCAATTTTATGCATTCTGGCGTTCGTAGATACAAGAAAACTGTTAAAATTCTTCAGAAACGTCACTTTTGAAGTGTTTTCTTGTACTTTTAAGCCAATCAGATACCCTACGGGCTCGGAAAGTGCAACGAAACCATCAAATTTTAGCTAGAAACTGTATTTTTGTCGATTTTTATTGAATTTGAACTATATTTCAACGTTTTTTGATGGTTCTGAGCCACCAAACACACTTAAAGCATGCAGAATCGACTCAGAATAGGAAAAGGAGACGTTTAGGTCAATTTTATGCATTCTGGCGTTCGTAGATACAAGAAAACTGTTAAAATTCTTCAGAAACGTCACTTTTGAAGTGTTTTCTTGTACTTTTAAGCCAATCAGATACCCTACGGGCTCGGAAAGTGCAACGAAACCATCAAATTTTAGCTAGAAACTGTATTTTTGTCGATTTTTATTGAATTTGAACTATATTTCAACGTTTTTTGATGGTTCTGAGCCACCAAACACACTTAAAGCATGCAGAATCGACTCAGAATAGGAAAATGAGACGTTTAGGTCAATTTTATGCATTCTGGCGTTCGTAGATACAAGAAAACTGTTAAAATTCTTCAGAAACGTCACTTTTGAAGTGTTTTCTTGTACTTTTAAGCCAATCAGATACCCTACGGGCTCGGAAAGTGCAACGAAACCATCAAATTTTAGCTAGAAACTGTATTTTTGTCGATTTTTATTGAATTTGAACTATATTTCAACGTTTTTTGATGGTTCTGAGCCACCAAACACACTTAAAGCATGCAGAATCGACTCAGAATAGGAAAAGGAGACGTTTAGGTCAATTTTATGCATTCTGGCGTTCGTAGATACAAGAAAACTGTTAAAATTCTTCAGAAACGTCACTTTTGAAGTGTTTTCTTGTACTTTTAAGCCAATCAGATACCCTACGGGCTCGGAAAGTGCAACGAAACCATCAAATTTTAGCTAGAAACTGTATTTTTGTCGATTTTTATTGAATTTGAACTATATTTCAACGTTTTTTGATGGTTCTGAGCCACCAAACACACTTAAAGCATGCAGAATCGACTCAGAATAGGAAAAGGAGACGTTTAGGTCAATTTTATGCATTCTGGCGTTCGTAGATACAAGAAAACTGTTAAAATTCTTCAGAAACGTCACTTTTGAAGTGTTTTCTTGTACTTTTAAGCCAATCAGATACCCTACGGGCTCGGAAAGTGCAACGAAACCATCAAATTTTAGCTAGAAACTGTATTTTTGTCGATTTTTATTGAATTTGAACTATATTTCAACGTTTTTTGATGGTTCTGAGATACCAAACACACTTAAAGCATGCAGAATCGACTCAGAATAGGAAAAGGAGACGTTTAGGTCAATTTTATGCATTCTGGCGTTCGTAGATACAAGAAAACTGTTAAAATTCTTCAGAAACGTCACTTTTGAAGTGTTTTCTTGTACTTTTAAGCCAATCAGATACCCAACGGGCTCGGAAAGTGCAACGAAACCATCAAATTTTAGCTAGAAACTGAATTTTTGTCGATTTTTATTGAATTTGAACTATATTTCAACGTTTTTTGATGGTTCTGAGCCACCAAACACACTTAAAGCATGCAGAATCGACTCAGAATAAGAAAAGGAGACGTTTAGGTCAATTTTATGCATTCTGGCGTTCGTAGATACAAGAAAACTGTTAAAATTCTTCAGAAACGTCACTTTTGAAGTGTTTTCTTGTACTTTTAAGCCAATCAGATATCCTACGGGCTCGGAAAGTGCAACGAAACCATCAAATTTTAGCTAGAAACTGTATTTTTGTCGATTTTTATTGAATTTGAACTATATTTCAACGTTTTTTGATGGTTCTGAGCCACCAAACACACTTAAAGCATGCAGAATCGACTCAGAATAGGAAAAGGAGACGTTTAGGTCAATTTTATGCATTCTGGCGTTCGTAGATACAAGAAAACTGTTAAAATTCTTCAGAAACGTCACTTTTGAAGTGTTTTCTTGTACTTTTAAGCCAATCAGATACCCTACGGGCTCAGAAAGTGCAACGAAACCATCAAATTTTAGCTAGAAACTGTATTTTTGTCGATTTTTATTGAATTTGAACTATATTTCAACGTTTTTTGATGGTTCTGAGCCACCAAACACACTTAAAGCATGCAGAATCGACTCAGAATAGGAAAAGGAGACGTTTAGGTCAATTTTATGCATTCTGGCGTTCGTAGATACAAGAAAACTGTTAAAATTCTTCAGAAACGTCACTTTTGAAGTGTTTTCTTGTACTTTTAAGCCAATCAGATACCCTACGGGCTCGGAAAGTGCAACGAAACCATCAAATTTTAGCTAGAAACTGTATTTTTGTCGATTTTTATTGAATTTGAACTATATTTCAACGTTTTTTGACGGTTCTGAGCCACCAAACACACTTAAAGCATGCAGAACTGACTCAGAATAGGAAAAGGAGACGTTTAGGTCAATTTTATGCATTCTGGCGTTCGTAGATACAAGAAAACTTAAAATTCTTCAGAAACGTCACTTTTGAAGTGTTTTCTTGTACTTTTAAGCCAATCAGATACCCTACGGGCTCGGAAAGTGCAACGAAACCATCAAATTTTAGCTAGAAACTGTATTTTTGTCGATTTTTATTGAATTTGAACTATATTTCAACGTTTTTTGATGGTTCTGAGCCACCAAACACACTTAAAGCATGCAGAATCGACTCAGAATCGGAAAAGGAGACGCTTAGGTCAATTTTATGCATTCTGGCGTTCGTAGATACAAGAAAACTGTTAAAATTCTTCAGAAATGTCACTTTTGAAGTGTTTTCTTGTACTTTTAAGCCAATCAGATACCCTACGGGCTCGGAAAGTGCAACGAAACCATCAAATTTTAGCTAGAAACTGTATTTTTGTCGATTTTTATTGAATTTGAACTATATTTCAACGTTTTTTGATGGTTCTGAGCCACCAAACACACTTAAAGCATGCAGAATCGACTCAGAATAGGAAAAGGAGACGTTTAGGTCAATTTTATGCATTCTGGCGTTCGTAGATACAAGAAAACTGTTAAAATTCTTCAGAAACGTCACTTTTGAAGTGTTTTCTTGTACTTTTAAGCCAATCAGATACCCTACGGGCTCGGAAAGTGCAACGAAACCATCAAATTTTAGCTAGAAACTGTATTTTTGTCGATTTTTATTGAATTTGAACTATATTTCAAAGTTTTTTGATGGTTCTGAGCCACCAAACACACTTAAAGCATGCAGAATCGACTCAGAATAGGAAAAGGAGACGTTTAGGTCAATTTTATGCATTCTGGCGTTCGTAGATACAAGAAAACTGTTAAAATTCTTCAGAAACGTCACTTTTGAAGTGTTTTCTTGTACTTTTAAGCCAATCAGATACCCTACGGGCTCGGAAAGTGCAACGAAACCATCAAATTTTAGCTAGAAACTGTATTTTTGTCGATTTTTATTGAATTTGAACTATATTTCAACGTTTTTTGATGGTTCTGAGCCACCAAACACACTTAAAGCATGCAGAATCGACTCAGAATAGGAAAAGGAGACGTTTAGGTCAATTTTATGCATTCTGGCGTTCGTAGATACAAGAAAACTGTTAAAATTCTTCAGAAACGTCACTTTTGAAGTGTTTTCTTGTACTTTTAAGCCAATCAGATACCCTACGGGCTCGGAAAGTGCAACGAAACCATCAAATTTTAGCTAGAAACTGTATTTTTGTCGATTTTTATTGAATTTGAACTATATTTCAACGTTTTTTGATGGTTCTGAGCCACCAAACACACTTAAAGCATGCAGAATCGACTCAGAATAGGAAAAGGAGACGTTTAGGTCAATTTTATGCATTCTGGCGTTCGTAGATACAAGAAAACTGTTAAAATTCTTCAGAAACGTCACTTTTGAAGTGTTTTCTTGTAATTTTAAGCCAATCAGATACCCTACGGGCTCGGAAAGTGCAACGAAACCATCAAATTTTAGCTAGAAACTGTATTTTTGTCGATTTTTATTGAATTTGAACTATTTTTCAACGTTTTTTGATGGTTCTGAGCCACCAAACACACTTAAAGCATGCAGAATCGACTCAGAATAGGAAAAGGAGACGTTTAGGTCAATTTTATGCATTCTGGCGTTCGTAGATACAAGAAAACTGTTAAAATTCTTCAGAAACGTCACTTTTGAAGTGTTTTCTTGTACTTTTAAGCCAATCAGATACCCTACGGGCTCGGAAAGTGCAACGAAACCATCAAATTTTAGCTAGAAACTGTATTCTTGTCGATTTTTATTGAATTTGAACTATATTTCAACGTTTTTTGATGGTTCTGAGCCACCAAACACACTTAAAGCATGCAGAATCGACTCAGAATAGGAAAAGGAGACGTTTAGGTCAATTTTATGCATTCTGGCGTTCGTAGATACAAGAAAACTGTTAAAATTCTTCAGAAACGTCACTTTTGAAGTGTTTTCTTGTACTTTTAGGCCAATCAGATACCCAACGGGCTCGGAAAGTGCAACGAAACCATCAAATTTTAGCTAGAAACTGTATTTTTGTCGATTTTTATTGAATTTGAACTATATTTCAACGTTTTTTGATGGTTCTGAGCCACCAAACACACTTAAAGCATGCAGAATCGACTCAGAATAGGAAAAGGAGACGTTTAGGTCAATTTTATGCATTCTGGCGTTCGTAGATACAAGAAAACTGTTAAAATTCTTCAGAAACGTCACTTTTGAAGTGTTTTCTTGTACTTTTAAGCCAATCAGATACCCTACGGGCTCGGAAAGTGCAACGAAACCATCAAATTTTAGCTAGAAACTGTATTTTTGTCGATTTTTATTGAATTTGAACTATTTTTCAACGTTTTTTGATGGTTCTGAGCCACCAAACACACTTAAAGCATGCAGAATCGACTCAGAATAGGAAAAGGAGACGTTTAGGTCAATTTTATGCATTCTGGCGTTCGTAGATACAAGAAAACTGTTAAAATTCTTCAGAAACGTCACTTTTGAAGTGTTTTCTTGTACTTTTAAGCCAATCAGATACCCTACGGGCTCGGAAAGTGCAACGAAACCATCAAATTTTAGCTAGAAACTGTATTTTTGTCGATTTTTATTGAATTTGAACTATATTTCAACGTTTTTTGATGGTTCTGAGCCACCAAACACACTTAAAGCATGCAGAATCGACTCAGAATAGGAAAAGGAGACGTTTAGGTCAATTTTATGCATTCTGGCGTTCGTAGATACAAGAAAACTGTTAAAATTCTTCAGAAACGTCACTTTTGAAGTGTTTTCTTGTACTTTTAAGCCAATCAGATACCCTACGGGCTCGGAAAGTGCAACGAAACCATCAAATTTTAGCTAGAAACTGTATTTTTGTCGATTTTTATTGAATTTGAACTATATTTCAACGTTTTTTGATGGTTCTGAGCCACCAAACACACTTAAAGCATGCAGAATCGACTCAGAATAGGAAAAGGAGACGTTTAGGTCAATTTTATGCATTCTGGCGTTCGTAGATACAAGAAAACTGTTAAAATTCTTCAGAAACGTCACTTTTGAAGTGTTTTCTTGTACTTTTAAGCCAATCAGATACCCTACGGGCTCGGAAAGTGCAACGAAACCATGAAATTTTAGCTAGAAACTGTATTTTTGTCGATTTTTATTGAATTTGAACTATATTTCAACGTTTTTTGATGGTTCTGAGCCACCAAACACACTTAAAGCATGCAGAATCGACTCAGAATAGGAAAAGGAGACGTTTAGGTCAATTTTATGCATTCTGGCGTTCGTAGATACAAGAAAACTGTTAAAATTCTTCAGAAACGTCACTTTTGAAGTGTTTTCTTGTACTTTTAAGCCAATCAGATACCCTACGGCCTCGGAAAGTGCAACGAAACCATCAAATTTTAGCTAGAAACTGTATTTTTGTCGATTTTTATTGAATTTGAACTATATTTCAACGTTTTTTGATGGTTCTGAGCCACCAAACTCACTTAAAGCATGCAGAATCGACTCAGAATAGGAAAAGGAGACGTTTAGGTCAATTTTATGCATTCTGGCGTTCGTAGATACAAGAAAACTGTTAAAATTCTTCAGAAACGTCACTTTTGAAGTGTTTTCTTGTACTTTTAAGCCAATCAGATACCCTACGGGCTCGGAAAGTGCAACGAAACCATCAAATTTTAGCTAGAAACTGTATTTTTGTCGATTTTTATTGAATTTGAACTATATTTCAACGTTTTTTGATGGTTCTGAGCCACCAAACACACTTAAAGCATGCAGAATCGACTCAGAATAGGAAAAGGAGACGTTTAGGTCAATTTTATGCATTCTGGCGTTCGTAGATACAAGAAAACTGTTAAAATTCTTCAGAAACGTCACTTTTGAAGTGTTTTCTTGTACTTTTAAGCCAATCAGATACCCTACGGGCTCGGAAAGTGCAACGAAACCATCAAATTTTAGCTAGAAACTGTATTTTTGTCGATTTTTATTGAATTTGAACTATATTTCAACGTTTTTTGATGGTTCTGAGCCACCAAACACACTTAAAGCATGCAGAATCGACTCAGAATAGGAAAAGGAGACGTTTAGGTCAATTTTATGCATTCTGGCGTTCGTAGATACAAGAAAACTGTTAAAATTCTTCAGAAACGTCACTTTTGAAGTGTTTTCTTGTACTTTTAAGCCAATCAGATACCCTACGGGCTCGGAAAGTGCAACGAAACCATCAAATTTTAGCTAGAAACTGTATTTTTGTCGATTTTTATTGAATTTGAACTATATTTCAACGTTTTTTGATGGTTCTGAGCCACCAAACACACTTAAAGCATGCAGAATCGACTCAGAATAGGAAAAGGAGACGTTTAGGTCAATTTTATGCATTCTGGCGTTCGTAGATACAAGAAAACTGTTAAAATTCTTCAGAAACGTCACTTTTGAAGTGTTTTCTTGTACTTTTAAGCCAATCAGATACCCTACGGGCTCGGAAAGTGCAACGAAACCATCAAATTTTAGCTAGAAACTGTATTTTTGTCGATTTTTATTGAATTTGAACTACATTTCAACGTTTTTTGATGGTTCTGAGCCACCAAACACACTTAAAGCATGCAGAATCGACTCAGAATAGGAAAAGGAGACGTTTAGGTCAAATTTATGCATTCTGGCGTTCGTAGATACAAGAAAACTGTTAAAATTCTTCAGAAACGTCACTTTTGAAGTGTTTTCTTGTACTTTTAAGCCAATCAGATACTCTACGGGCTCGGAAAGTGCAACGAAACCATCAAATTTTAGCTAGAAACTGTATTTTTGTCGATTTTTATTGAATTTGAACTATATTTCAACGTTTTTTGATGGTTCTGAGCCACCAAACACACTTAAAGCATGCAGAATCGACTCAGAATAGGAAAAGGGGACGTTTAGGTCAATTTTATGCATTCTGGCGTTCGTAGATACAAGAAAACTGTTAAAATTCTTCAGAAACGTCACTTTTGAAGTGATTTCTTGTACTTTTAAGCCAATCAGATACCCTACGGGCTCGGAAAGTGCAACGAAACCATCAAATGTTAGCTAGAAACTGAATTTTTGTCGATTTTTATTGAATTTGAACTATATTTCAACGTTTTTTGATTGTTCTGAGCCACCAAACACACTTAAAGCATGCAGAATCGACTCAGAATAGGAAAAGGAGACGTTTAGGTCAATTTTATGCATTCTGGCGTTCGTAGATACAAGAAAACTGTTAAAATTCTTCAGAAACGTCACTTTTGAAGTGTTTTCTTGTACTTTTAAGCCGATCAGATACCCTACGGGCTCGGAAAGTGCAACGAAACCATCAAATTTTAGCTAGAAACTGTATTTTTGTCGATTTTTATTGAATTTGAACTATATTTCAACGTTTTTTGATGGTTCTGAGCCACCAAACACACTTAAAGCATGCAGAATCGACTCAGAATAGGAAAAGGAGACGTTTAGGTCAATTTTATGCATTCTGGCGTTCGTAGATACAAGAAAACTGTTAAAATTCTTCAGAAACGTCACTTTTGAAGTGTTTTCTTGTACTTTTAAGCCAATCAGATACCCTACGGGCTCGGAAAGTGCAACGAAACCATCAAATTTTAGCTAGAAACTGTATTTTTGTCGATTTTTATTGAATTTGAACTATATTTCAACGTTTTTTGATGGTTCTGAGCCACCAAACACACTTAAAGTATGCAGAATCGACTCAGAATAGGAAAAGGAGACGTTTAGGTCAATTTTATGCATTCTGGCGTTCGTAGATACAAGAAAACTGTTAAAATTCTTCAGAAACGTCACTTTTGAAGTGTTTTCTTGTACTTTTAAGCCAATCAGATACCCTACGGGCTCGGAAAGTGCAACGAAACCATCAAATTTTAGCTAGAAACTGTATTTTTGTCGATTTTTATTGAATTTGAACTATATTTCAACGTTTTTTGATGGTTCTGAGCCACCAAACACACTTAAAGCATGCAGAATCGACTCAGAATAGGAAAAGGAGACGTTTAGGTCAATTTTATGCATTCTGGCGTTCGTAGATACAAGAAAACTGTTAAAGTTCTTCAGAAACGTCACTTTTGAAGTGTTTTCTTGTACTTTTAAGCCAATCAGATACCCTACGGGCTCGGAAAGTGCAACGAAACCATCAAATTTTAGCTAGAAACTGTATTTTTGTCGATTTTTATTGAATTTGAACTATTCATTTCTAAAGTTCCTCTCATTTTGTGAAGATGGAGTGTATCCTCCAAGAGGTTTTAATCATATTCAACTTCTGAACAAATTTTATATTAATTCTTTGCAAACAAGAAGAATTATATCTGGAGTACGATTCATTATACATCTAATTAACTACAAAATCGATTGTATGTGGTTATTGGGCAAGTTAAATTTCTTGATACCTAAATACAACTCGCGTCAACACAATGCATTTTACTGTCCCCCATGTTATAGTAACACCCTTGTTAAATCTCCAGTTGTATCTAGTTGCAAAGCTTGTAATAGGATACTTCATTATTGTGACCTTACTGACAACATCTCAATTATTACAAAGAAAATAGTAACAATATATGGCACGTGATGACCTCTTGCGTTTTTGCGTTTTGTTTTTTTTCTTATTGGATTTTTTTTTTCCTTGTTTTGTTTTGTTTTTGTTTCTCTATCCCTATTACATTTCTCTGCGTATGTCTCTGATTGTTTTGGTAAATTTTTGAATTTTATATATTACTAATGGTCTTTTTTTTTTCATTTTTCTTATTTTTTTTTTTTCATTATTATTTTTTTTTTTTTTTTCCCTGTAATTGGGTTTACCCCGTTGGGAATTTTTCAATAATAATAATAATAATAATAATAATAATATTTCAACGTTTTTTGATGGTTCTGAGCCACCAAACACACTTAAAGCATGCAGAATCGACTCAGAATAGGAAAAGGAGACGTTTAGGTCAATTTTATGCATTCTGGCGTTCGTAGATACAAGAAAACTGTTAAAGTTCTTCAGAAACGTCACTTTTGAAGTGTTTTCTTGTACTTTTAAGCCAATCAGATACCCTACGAGCTCGGAAAGTGCAACGAAACCATCAAATTTTAGCTAGAAACTGTATTTTTGTCGATTTTTATTGAATTTGAACTATATTTCAACGTTTTTTGATGGTTCT